>NC_041740.1:35451534-35629034 GCF_004115215.2 Ornithorhynchus anatinus
ACAAAGCTCCAGACAAAGCTAGCTGATCTTTCAAGTTCCTAGGTCTAAAAACTTCATACATGGGAAGTTAAAGGTGTTTTAAGAAATACAAAATATTTCAGTCACCAATGTACACATAAAAACTGTAAATTGATATATCAAAACCAAAACCTGAATATAGCAATTTGTCTCATTTCTCCCTGTAGTGTATGCCACAGCTGCCTAGCAGATAATATACTGATTGCAACTTTCTTAATTTACTGAGCTTTTAAGTCTAATCTCTCCAGCCAGCCTAAAGGGTTTCTTCTTCCAGTGAAATGCCAGAATAATTGAAATTGTCTTCAGCCGACATCCAGGCCATAATGAATATTTTTTGCCATGCTGATTGCATGTCAGGGTTACATAGAATGCCACAAACAACTAATCCCAGGACTCTCCAGTTGAGTTTTCCCAGTGTGAGAAGACACGCACCTTTGGCATGTGGTACAATACTTTCAGCTTCCTCTTTTCATGGGATGCCTTAAGATTACAGGCCACTGAGTTATCGGATGAGAAAGGGCAAAGGAGTTGCCAATTGAACAATGCTGCCACTGGGCTTCTAGGGTTCCCTAGAGACAGAATGAAGGCTGGGAAGATTGTGTCTAAAGAGTTTCCTTCGGGGAATCGGTGAGGTTGGAAGGAACTCAGCACGCACACACACTCTCTCTCACACACACACACACACACAAATGCACACCCTAAAAAGAAGCGGTGGTGTAACTTGTCAGCCCAGATAAACTCTTCCAGTTTTGATAGACAGTAGGAACTGTTTTCTAATTTAAAAAGCAATTCCTCTTCAGTGGATCATCACATCAGAATGATAATCTATTACTTTTGGAAAAGGATCTTGGGCTACAGATCAGTACAAATGATTATCTCCCTACCTTAAAGAGGTAAAAATTTATTTTCAGATTTCAAAAACTTTTTTTTAGTGAATCAATTGAGAGAACAAATCCTGTATTTTTCCTGCCAGGGCAGTTACTGTTCAGAAAAGATTACTTTCCACTCTGTCAGATACATCCATTTTGTTTACCAATCAGTGGTATTTATTGAGCACTTACTAGGCACAGAGCACTGTTCTGAGTGTTTGGGAGAGCACAGTACAATAGAGGTATCAGGCATGATCCCTGCCTACAAGGAGCTTCTTACAGTTCTCCTGACTATGAGCCTTTAGGACAAATGTGACATTCCTTTCCCTTAACCCTGCCATCTTCTTTGCCTAGCCACATCTTCCCCCACTTTAAAACTCCACTCAAGATTCAATTCCTTCAGGTGGACTTCTGCATTAGGCCTCACATTTCTCCTCTTCTTTCTTCTTCCCATTTCCAATGCATGGAGATGTATCTGAGCAACTGTAGGTACAAATGTGTTTTCCACTTCCATTTTCTTAGTGTGGTAATTGTAATGCTTGTCCCTCTCCCACCTTACACTGAAAATTACATTGAGGGTTTCTGTGTTCTCCAGAGCTCTCCTTGATTCATTTGACAGTGGTCTAGAGAGAAGTGAACTCTCAATCAATGACACCAATACTCAGATGACCAAGTGCTTGAGGCAGAGAATTGAAAGTACAAAGTCAGCTCTGGATTCATGGGACTTGTAGAAAAATACCTCCTAAAACTAAAACGTTCTAGAGAGGAAAGTATCTTTCTGTAGCAAATTGGCCAGGCTAAATATATGAGTGCAAGATACCCTGGGAAGTCAAGGCAATGGATACCTTTCAAGTGCCCTGGTTGAGAGGATTTTCAACTGCCTGCGAGTCAGAAGGATCTGGGTTCTAATCCCAGCTCCACCACTTGGGCAAGTCACTTCTCTGTGCCTCAGTTACCTCAACCGTAAAATGGGGATTAAGATTGTAAATCCCAAGTGGAACAAGGACTATGTCCAACCTGATTTACTTCTATCCAACCCAGTGCTTAGTACAGTGCCTGGGACATAGTAAGTGCTTAATAAATACCACCATCATCCCCATTAACTAACCTACATTAGGATAGGAGTCGAGATTTTCTTCCCTTTCATTGCTCCAGAATAAAAATATCTAAAAATAAGATTCGAGGGCCTGGGTTTTTTGTTTTGTTTTTCTTTTTTTGTGACTGTCCAATCTAGGTATGGACCTGATGAATTAATACTATCACAGTTTGGGCAAAATAAAAATATTTTCTTTATCATCAGAAGGAACGCATGGCGGGATGTAAAATGTCACTCTCTGAGGCTGGGTTAGACAGCTGGCCTCCCCGCATTCAACTCCTCTTTCATATCTTTTAGCAATTTAACCTGACCTATTGGGAAGTTGTGGTACCCCCATCATGAGAACATGAGCTTTTTTCAATTCTGTCACCCGCGTTACTGAGCAGCTGGTAAGATGAAATAAAAAGGAAGTCTCATTCTCCCAAAATACAATCAAGTTCTCCCATCTCATATGTCACTAAGGGAAAAGCGGAATTGTTCAAGATTGATTGAGATGAAGCATTCTGCTTTTGACATGATTTTACATCACCACATTGCCACACAGAGGAGTAGACCACAATTATTCCCTGGTATTGGCTAACGTGAACTGCTTATTTCCTCTGATTTTAATGTCTATTAAAAGCTGATTTCTCTAAACTTCTACAATCTCTATATATCATTCAGTACCCCTCAATGTATTTGATCAATAGAGGATTGCTGGCATCCCCACAGTTTTCCCTCACACCAGGGAAAGCTTAAATGCAGCAGTGCTGGGAGGTTGGGGAACGGACTAGTTGATTCAATCAATGAGTGGTATTTATTGAGCACTTGCTGTGCGCAAAATAGTGTACTAAGCTCTTGGAAGAGTACAGTGCAATTGTTTGACACAATCCCTGCCCTAAAGGAGCTAGTGGACTCCTCAAGGCCTTTTCCAGACCTGGATTCCAGGATTCCATATGCTCACGTCTCTGCCCACTTGTCCCACTATGGCTTCACAGATTTCACATATGACAGGTTTACTAAAACACATCCACTTCAGAGGTAGAAAACCCTAGCCAACCGAGCTGCCCCACTCCTCAGGATAGGAATTTCTTTGCAGCAGCCAGATCCCCCTTTAGAAAGGGCCTCAAAGGACAGGACAAGGAATCTGTAAATTTCACTGAAGAGGAAAGCTAAAAGAGAGGGATTCTGAGAAAACACCCTCTGCCTGGCCTCCACCCAAGAAACAATCCCATCCTGCTGCACTGCCACAGGGTTCTTACAACAGTGCTTGCTGACAGTTCACTATCTCTAGATTCCACCACTGGGGCACTAAAGAGTCAGGGCATGATAGAATTTCCAAAGTCATTCTAAAGCCGCTTAGACAGAACATGGACCTGGGAGTCAGAAGGGCATGGGTTCTAATCCCAGCTCCTCCACTTGCTTGCTGTCTGACCTTGGGCAAATCACTTCACTTCCCTGGGCCTCAGTTACCTTGTCTGTAAAATGGGGTTGAGACTGTGATCCCCTCATGGGACACAGACTGTGTCCAACACAATTTGCATTATTATTATTATTAGACTGCCTTCCTGCCTGGCAACAGCCCTGCTCTAGCTGAACAGGGAGAGCCACTGTCTCAGGGACAACCCTAAAGCAGTAACTCACTTCTGACCCCTCTGTCTTCTCTACAGCCCAAATGAGTTTTTTCCATTTGCAAGGATAAAAGGCACTGATCAATTCACCAGATTTGTGTTGAAAAGGTGGGGAAATGCACAGAGAGTCCTGAAGGAGGGAGAGAGATGGGAAGGGGAGGCTCATTGTCATTCATTTCTAAATTACATAGGTGGAGAAGTATCCTTGGTGTTAATCCATGAGTGACTTCAAATAATAATAATAATGGTATTTGTTAAGCACTTACTATGTGCCAAGCACTGTACTAAGAACTGAAAGTTAAGGTGTTGAGTGATACTGAGGATTGGTCTGCTCGGAGAGCTTTTGGGTTGTTGTTTTTAAACCACAGAATAGTGATCTTTAACCAATCATCAACTCTAAAATTAACACGGATGCCCCCTTTGAATGGAATTAGTTTTCCCTTCTCCCATTGAGCTTTTGGTTTGCAGGCTTGACCTATGAATGTCATCAGATTCAAAATATCTGGAAAGGTGACAGACAGGGCTAGGGGAGGACAAAATCCCTCTGACACCATTTTAATAGCCACAGAGACTGGTAGTCTCTCTAGTAGCTCACCTAATGCTTAACAAGACCGCCCAACTCTGTGTGTGTCTGTGTTCCTTTTTATCCTAATTGTTGAATACTTCTTTATTCAGGATGAATCCAGATTAAAAGCTAATTTGCTTTAGTCTTCCTGGGGTCAGTGCCTGTCTCCAGTTTGAGTTTTGTTGTTCAATGAGGTAGAGTGCAATTTTCGAAGTCTTCCCAACTCTTAGTTTGAGACAATAATCCACTCTGTCTCCTCTTAATTAAAGCAAATAGCCCAGACTCACAATAGCAGTTCAGAAAGGCCTCAGTCTCCTCATTCCCTCAGAGCTAGAAGCTAATTGATTTTTCAGATGATAATGGTGTTTACCCTAGAAAACCAACCCCCTTGTATTTACTCCTCTGCTTCCCTTAAACCTCCCAGGCTCATGAATATCAAATGGTCATTGTGACTGGTGGGCCTTAATGGAGATGGTCTTCTCCCAAAATGTTTAACAACCTAATTAAGTGATTTCTGATTTAAATGCCAACTTCTCCAGGCTGGCCGAATTTAGGCAAGAAGCTTCCCCCTGGAATTTTGGGGGCTTGTTTTTTATTTCCCCATTGTCTTGGAATACAGAGTTCACAGTGAGGGCCTTAGGCAAGGTTGGAGTCTGGGGAAGGGGTGTGGGGGGGGGGAATTTTCAGGGTGAATGGAAAAGGTCACACCGATAGCAGCTTGGGGTGGGATAGAAATTTAACATGAAGATGCTGAAGAGCTGTGGGTGGAAATTATGCAATACATGGACCAAGAACAAGCACAAACTTCTGGAAAAGGATTGGTCTGTGGTGTTTAGACACCACGGCCCTCCCTAGCAGGTAACTGACCTTTTCCCCAGAGTCCAAGGTCAGCAACTCATGCTTCAAGAGAATGAGCACTTTTTCCACTCTCCAGTAAGTTTTTGATGATAGCTGTGTACATCTTCTGCTAGTTATTTGGATTCCTGTAAGTCTCTATTTATAGCTCACAAGACTAGCAGAGCAGGTTGGTATTGTGATTATTTTCCAAGAATTATGTGGGGTTTCATGAACTCACCATTCCCAACCTCCTTGGCAGTAGGAATTACTAAGGATCCCCTTACCCTGACCAGGCAAAATTATCTCAGCTTTAGGAAACATTCCAAAGCTAGAATAGAACAGAAATTCCATTTTCCAGAACCTGGAATTCTTCAGAAGCTGCATTCTGCATGAATGTGCTCTTGATCTCAGTAAATTGTTCAAGCAACCCAAAAAGGAGGAGGGGTAGGGGCGGGAGAAGAGGAGACTCTAATACAATCGCTTTCCAAGTAATTAAAATGGTAAGTAATTTTCCTCATAATTAAAAAATGTTTGCTCATTGGTGCACACATCCATCCTAATGCCCGATTTAGCAAACACTCTCATTTAAGAAGACACCACCTTAGGTGCAACAATTACCACCCTATCAAAGAAAGCAATATTGCATTTAAAGGATCTTTCTTTGCCTGGATAGATTCTCTTATTTTCAGTCTCTCCTTCGCCCATTTTCTTTGCTCCGAGGCCACTGCGACATTTTACGATTTCTAAGACGTTTCACTGGGTCATTTCTTGGTTTAAGCAATGTCCATCTCCATTAATTGAAAGGGGCGCTCCCTGTCCCAGATGCCTTCCGTATCGGAAAAAGTATTATGAGGGGCTAGCTGCTGAAACATTCTAAATCTTTTAGAATCTGAGCTTTCTTAATCAGAGTGAAATAGGACTTCCAGTTTCTAAAGACAAGCCCAGACCAAGCCTATTTGGGCTCCAATCATTTAACAGTTAAGTCCACACAGAGTGCCCAGAGCTGTCGAGCATATACAGGAGAATTGATCCCTACCCTCCAGAAGCTGATCTGTTAAGGACCAAGCTTAAGAGCTAAGCAGCTTTGGATGGCTTTTTGACCATCAAATACAACACTGGGTAGGTCCTGAAACACTTCCTTCAGGATGAAAATGGAGAGACACTGGGATTCTGAGGCTAGTGGTACAGGAAGTCTCCCTCTACCACCAGGAAAGAGAAGACTGGAGGTGCCCTCACAGGTGTGAGCTTAGCTGTTACCCAGAGAGGCCCAGTCCCAAACTAAAAATAGGTTAAATCTGGCAGGCATCATCTCAGGCCTCCTGTCTGGATCCTGCCACTGCCAGACTACTTACATCAATGGTCATTCCACCTCTGACCTGCATCCATATCAACAATAATTAATATTATTATGGCAATTGTTAAATGCTTACTATGGGTCGAGTACTGCTCTAAGCACTGGAGCAGAAAAAAATTAATCAGGTGGGGTACAGTCTCTGTCTCACATGGGGCTCACAGTCTGAGAAGGAGGGAAAACGGGTACCGAATCTCCGTTTTACAGTTGAAGAAACTGAAGCCCAGAGAAGTTAAGTGACTTGCCTAAAGTCACACAGCAGGCAAGTGACAGAGTTGGGATGAGAACTTGGGCCCTCTGACTCCCTGGCCCACTCTTTCATTAAGCCACATTGCTCCCCAAAGCTTGCATCAGCTTGTGGGTAGAGCGTCCTGAGCTTTAGCAGAACCAGGCAGCTCTAAGCCAGCCATTCTTGAGCCTCTTTTTATTCCAAAAAGAGATGGGTTAATCACCTCATTCTGCTCCTTCCTACTAAGGGCTAAGTACTTTGCCAAGTACTTTTGTGTCCAGTGAGCGTTCATTAAATACCTTTACCACTGCTACTCTAACTTCAAAGTGGGGTGTCAAGCCATGTCCTTAGAGAAATTCTTAGTGATAACAAGAAAACCCCCAAGTAAAATACATTTGGGATTTATCTACTGCTAGAAGTCAGAATTGGCCAGAACTGGGCTCTGGTAGACGAAAAAGTCCCAAAATGGGTTTCTCTCCCTAGGAAACCTGTTCAGTAGACTGCATTCCAGCTGTGTATATAGAATTATACATAGAATTCTTTTTTTTTTTTTTGCTTTTGGCACTGGATTTGTAAAAACTAAATCAGGCACCAGCATAGGGAAACTGGAGGGGGTCAAAAAACTAAAATAGTAGGCTACCGCCCTCTAATCTTCTCTCCGGGGAAGAAAGATGTTAAAGGTATTCTATAGCACACATTTATCAGGTAGTTTTTTTTTCTTACAGAGAGAATACAGGAATGGGACATCTCCAAAAGCCAAATCACTTTTCTATTTCAAAAGACTAAGAGCTGTCTGATACTTATTATCTAAGCTAATTGGAAGCCCACGGAGTTCAGCTAATCAAACCTCATTGAGTATGGCTTTCAAAGATAGATCAGTTCGCAGTTTTGTTTGGTTATCCAAACTGTCTTCTGTTATCTTGAACTAGCCATGGTTCAGATAATAGGTGCCCCCAGATCAGTGGTGTTCAGAGGATTGGCTTCCCAGTGTTTTCCATATTTCAGGAAATACAAAGTTTAGGGACATTGGAAAACGGTAGAGGAAAACAGAGAGGATCACTGGGTAAGAAAGATGGAAAAAATAAAGGCCATAGAAAGTCAAACTTCCAGAGGAGAAAATTATCCAAGAAGTAAACATCAAGGATCAGCTGCTCTTCTCAGACTCTGAGAAACTAAAAAACAATTTTCATAAACTTTTAAATATAGCTCTAAATATTATAGAGCTTAAGCTGTCACATACAAAGGGAAGTCTCCTTTGAAAGAGTTCCAGAAAACCATGAAATGCTGTTGATAAGACTTTGCCAATTTGTAAAGCTTGCCACAATCTCCAGCTCAGGTTTTCTTCTTTTTTTTTCTTTCTTTCAAAGAGCTCACTGAACAGAGAGCCAGCGATGACAACAAGAGGGGACTGTGTAGTCAACGCATTTGATTTATTCAGGAGAAACAGTGTCAAAGTGGCATTTGCTAAACCAGATAAAATATTTTAGATGGAAAACTAGTGAGGATCATGAGTGGGAACTTCCTAAATTTCCCTGCCCGTCTCAATCACTGTATTGTGGATTAACTGAAGGTTTGCTGTAGTCTTACTCTTGGGCCAGAGCGTTTATCTGAAGAGATTGATGGGCAGATAGAATTTTCCTTTAAAAAAATTGTACATTTTCTTAAAGGCTTAAAGTTTGGGGTTTTAACTTTCTCTCTGGTTTGCTTACCAATTATTTTAGTGCATTTTTCCCTAGATTGACCAATTATTTCAAATTAGACCTATAATTGCATTGTATGGTTAAAAGGCCCAATTAATTTTAAAAATGCAACCACCTTAAATAGTGTTTACTGGAAATTGTATATCTGGCTGTCAAAGTCATAATGATGGCTTACATTTATATAGCACCTTTCATCCTGAAGGTTACCAAAGCACTATTACAAATTTAACACACTCGTTGACTAATTATATATGTCCGGATCATTTCACCCACCACTAAAAAGCGGCTGTGTTAGAGGTGAGCCGTGGAAGTCAGAGCACCCAGAAACCGCAGAGGAGCACTTAAGAAAGGAAAAGAAATACAAACTTCCCATATCCATTGGGCCTATTAATGAGTTCTGAGCCAGTGGTACCATAATCCTACCTACACAATGGGCCCTGGGTTAGATAAGAAATGAAAGATGGTGCTTCCTCCCTCTGCTTCTTCAGAGAAGAATCAGGAAGCAGGCAGCAAGTTTCCAAAAAAAATTCATGGCACCCCTACCTCCCATCCCACAGCTCCTCCTTTCAGCCCCAGAAATCATAGGCTCATGTTTCATCTATTCCAGTTGCTCTAGAAAATTCACTACCCAAATTTGGAGTTTGCCCATCCCTTAAATGCTCTCCACCTACACTATGCCCTTCCTCCTCTTGCCACACAATTCATTTTGTTTGCCTCCAAGCTTCCTCCGATACCAGGTGCATGCAGGGAAAATCATGTTATAAAGGTGCTTCAAAGACTGAAGTACTGACTTTCCAGGGGGACATATATCCATCATCTCTAACAATCAGTCAGAAGTATTTCAGTGTCTGTATGCATAAAACTATTAAACACTTGGAAGAGTTCGCTAGATTTAAAAGACATGATCTTTGCCATCAAGAAGCTTGTAATCTAAGGAGGGGAGACAGGCACTGAAATAACTTCCATATAGAAGAGAAGAAAGAAAAAGCAGATAATAATAAGTGTGATATTTATTATGTGATTACTATGAGCCAAGCACAGTATTAAGCATTCGGGTAGGTACAAGATAATCAGGTCAGACACAGTCCCTGTCTCACATCTCTTTTCCAATGAACTGTAGTCCAAGTTAGGAGAGAGAACAGGTATATATAATCCCCATTTGACAGATGAGGAATTTGAGGCACAGAGATGTCAAGTGAGTTGCCCAAGGTCACAGAGCAGATAAGTGGTGGAATGGGGACTAGAACCTGTGTCTCTCAACTGCCAGTCTCAAGCTCTATCCACTCCCTCCCCATAAAGATAACTACCCCAGTAGGAGGTCATGCATGTCAATATATACTAAAGTAACTCAATTCCTAAAGCCACCCAGAAATCAGAAACAGGGGGGCAAGCAGCAAACAAAATAATCCTCTTCTCTCAACACTTCCATTATCTACCAGATCTCTATGAATTTCCCGATTTTTCCCTCCTTCACATATCCCACCACAGCTATCTGACACCTCATATAACACCCAGTTTCTTTCATAGTGAGAGTGGTTGCAAGAGTGGAGAGACCACTACTACTCTGTAGTTAGATAAGGTATAATAAGGTATAAATAGACATCAGAGGAAGAACAACATAATTTGGTCTTGAGTTCATACTCTGTGGTAGTTGTACTGAATGCAACTAATGATAACACTTGTCTTGCCTAATAACTGTTAACATCCCACACATTTGCTCTGAGTTCCCACTCCACAACCCTCCTCAATGCACCTTTTTAATTGTAATGGTTTTGAAGAACTGAAAGTGTTTCCATCTATCTTCGGCTCCTTCTCCCTAACAAGCATATAAAGCCCTATATTTCCTACTACTTTCTTATCTGGCAGTCTGGCGGAGTCCAGGACAGAATCTCCCCGATTCTGAGATTTCAGCGTCTGTGTGCCAAGCACTGTATTAACCACTTGGAAGAATCCAAAAGAGTTAATGGTGAGGCCCTCCAGAAGTCCCAGGCAGACTCTTCTCTGAGTTGAGACCTCTTCCCCTCTAGTAGGGTCCCTTCTTCCCACCCCTAGCAGAGGGAAGACTAGAAACAGTGGCAACCAGCCGCCTCCCCATAAAGTAGAACACTGGGAAGGATGTTGTTATGGTGGTCACCTTGGCTGCTGGACTCCAAGCCACAAGAAGCCCAAGGCTCTGCACTTCTAGCCACAGTACCCTCAGCAATTTTTTGGTTTTATTTTTGTATTTATCTCCTGTCCTCATCTTGTAAATCCAATCTCGGGTCTGCGCCTGATCTGCTTATATCTACCCCAGCACTTAGTACAGTGATTTGCACACAGAAAATGCTTAACTCCTACCACAATTCTTAGTATATGTTCTTCTGTGTCATTATTTTATTCCCAATGGGTATGTCTCTCCATCACTGCTTTCTGACACCTAGCTTCCAAAAGAGGTCACCCTCCTGAGAAAATGAGGTTTTCCTGTAATTTCTGGAAATAATAAACCATCTCTTTTCCAGTGAACTGTAGGCACTGGCACATGGAATACTGCCTGGATTCACCCGAATAAGCAATGGAGGCAATAATATTCCTTTTTAGCAGAATAGGAATGTGAGTCGAAGGGAGACTAAGTGTATTGCCCAAAGTCACACAGTCAAGAGCAGAGCCAGGACTAGAACCCAGAATTCCTAAATGCCAGTGCAGTGTTTCTTTCCTAGCTCATACTATATGTTTACACAGTCTCCACCACTTGTGCTTGCTAGCATCAGGTAGAAATCCTAAAAGTTCATGGCATTCAAATCAATCCTATTTATTGAGCAAGTCTTGAGTGCAGAGGACCATACTAAGCACTTAGAAGAGTACAACGGAAGAGTTGGTAGACATATCCCCTCCCTATAAGGAGTTTACACCTGGATAAATCAATGTCGGGATACAGATCATTGAGGAACCCTTCCTAACGGAAAGACCACCAATATGGTTTGCCCAGGAGAAATCATGACCAGAAATTTTCTCTACCCTGTGGGTCTCTCAAGATCTTCTCGGAGGAATCCTGTGGACCTACCAGGCAAAAATGAGTCCAACAGGATGAAGGGTGAATACCCCACCCTCCAGGGGTGAAGATGATGGACCAACAACTGAACAGCACAGAACACTGTACCTGTATTAAGCCTCTAGAGGGTGGGAAGGGGATACCATTAGATTAGTAGATCCAGGAAGAGGATGGCCATACTTTCCATCACCAAACTACAGTGAATTAGTGGGGAGGTGGCTGGGGGAAAGGTCATGCCTTTCCTGTAGTTTAGTAAAATTAAAGCTGCTTCTTGAAGAATCTTCCTCTGGATGGTGATTGTGCCAAGAAAATTAATCAGTGGTACTTACTGAGTGCTTACCGGGTACAAGGCACTGTAAAGCACTTGGGGGAGTACATTACAACTGAGTTGGTAGATACATGCCCAGCCCACAACTAGCTTACCGGCTACTACAGTCTAGAGGCCAGGGAACATGTCCCTGAGAGTTCATTTCATCTGTACCCAAAGCCCACAGGAAGGCCCTGGCCTCCGCTCCTCCGTTGCCACTTCCCCACCCTCATTCACCATTCACCACGGCCCAGGTGTGAGGGAGAGCAGAGACTCCCAGGTGGTGGCTTCTCAGGGGCCCCTTTCAGGGAACGCTGTGCAGCGAGGTAACAGTGGAAATAATCTGGGGTCAATGCCACACACTTCCTCTCACTAGCTGAAGGAACTTGGGTAGCTCATTTTCCACCTGACTCTCAATTTCTACAACACACACACACATGCACACAGACACACACCATCTCCCTTCCCCCACCTCTTCCTTTCCCCCCAGTGGTATTTATTGAGAGATTACTGCCTTCAGAGCACTGCACTAAGTAAATGGGAGAGGATAATACAATTGAGTTGGTAGGCAAAATCCCTGGCCTCAAGGAGTTCAGTGGGGGAGAAAGATATTAAGGCAAATTTCAAATAGGGGAAGCAGTAGAGTATAAGGATACTCACCTTAGCCCCACAGCAGTTCTATGTTCACAGTCTTATCATCAGCTTTTCCTCAATCTGTAGTTTATCTCAATATCTGTCACCCCACTAGATAAAATGCTCCTTGAGAGCCGGGATCCTGAATACCAAATCTATTGTACATTCCCAAGCACTTAGTGAGTGCTCAGCACACAGTGAGTGCTCAATAACTATTGATTGATATGGATATAAACATTGTGGGAGTGGAGGATGAATATCAAAGTACTTAGAAGGTACTGACCTAAGTGCATAAGTGCCAATGAAGGGACAAAGAACAAGGTTGAGGAAATGAGAAGTTAGTCAGAGAAGGCTTCCTGGAGGAGATATTATTTTAGTAGCGCCTGAAGATGAGGTGATCATTTGGGCTTAGGATCTCCAGGCAGGAAGGTTGACATGAGCGAGGAGTCAATGGCAAGAATGAAAAGATAGAAACCCAAGTAGGTCAGTGATAAGAGGAATAAAATGTGGAGAATGGGTTGGGGAGGGAAAGGAGTGAGGTTAGTTTGGAAAGGGAGAGCTGATTGAGTGTGTTAAAGTTTGGGCAACCACTGGAGTTTTGTGAGGAATGGGGTGACATGCAGAATATTTTTTTTTTGGATATTGATCCAGGCAGCAAAGTGAAGTATGGACTGGAGAGGGAAGAGGCTCGAAACAGGGAGGTCCACAGGGAGGCAGAAGAGATAGTCAAGTGTTGGATCGTGTCCGCTAACTCTACTGTACTCTTAGTACAGTAGTCCAGTCTTCTGCACGGAGTAGGAACTCAGTAAATATGATTGCTTGATTGACTCCCCCGTCTCATCAGATTACAAAATCCACAGGGCAAAATACTTAATAAGGGAAATGTTATTTGCCCTTTTTTCTTTTTTTTAACCACAATAAGCATGTGTGATTGAGACTGTGGTGATTCAGATATACTCTAATCACTTAGTTCTCCTTAGCTGAATGGGAGTTTCCAGGCGAAACCTTCAGTGGAAATGGGATTTCCTAAGGTTCATGATTGAGCTTCTTCAAGAATAAGCTCCTAATAAATTAATTTCCTTACCCCAAAGCACTCTCAAAGGAGCCAAAGTGTGGGATGTGTTGTTATACTTGCAATAGAGTGTGCACGTTGTTTTTCTAACTATTGATTGCAGCATGAACAATAATCTTTCAACCTCAGCATTGGCATGCTTTAGAAAATGTGTCTGAAACATTTTTACTTCAGACTAGAGATTATATCAGTCAAGCTCTACTCCCTCTTTTACGACTTTGGCTTGTTCTTCACTCAGGTGAGTAACGGAATAGGGAGAGACAGAGAGAGAGAGAGAGATCACATTTCCTGTATAGAGTAAGACTTGGTTTGAACTTTATTCCTGAATACCAAATGGAATTGTAAATCTCCTAGCAGATGAGAAGCAGCACGGATTAGCGGACAGAGCACGAGCCAGGCAGTCAGAGAACTTGGGTTCTAATCCCAGCTCAGTCATTTGCCTGCTGTGTAACCCTGAGCAAGCCATTTAATTTATTTGGGCCTCAGTCTCCTTATCTGAAAATGGTGATTCAATACCTGCTCTCCTTTTCAATTAGTCCCTGCCTCACAAGGGGTTTACATTCTGTGTCTGATCATAGTATCTTGTACCTACCCCAACACTTAGTGCTTGGCACATAGTGAGTGCTGAATACTACAATTATTATTATTCTAAAGCCTCTATGCGATTCCAAGACAATCTGAATCATCCCAGATGAGACACAGTCATTCATTGGCTTCTCTGTGCCTTGGTTTCCTTATCTGTAAAGTGAGGATTCAGTACCTGTTCTCCCTCCCATTTATTCTGTGAACTCCATATGGGACAGGGACTGGGTCCAAATTGTCTTTTATCTAACCCAGGACTTAGAACAATACTTGGTACATAGTAAATGGTTAAGTACCTAATTATTATTATTACTATTAATAAAAATAATTTTCATTGTGCAAGGCAAAGAAGTTCTAGGTCCCCAGGATGTGCTCTTGCGATTAAGAGAACAAAAGATATGACATTTAGTTACCTCAGAAACCTGAGCTCTTATTTGCAAATCACCTGGAGATCCTTCCATGAGAGAGGGAATAAGTCTGATGTGAGTGATTAATCAAAGAAAAGAGGAGGTATTCATTTAGGACCCTCTTGGACTGAACTCTAAAGTTATATGACATTCAAGAATGGTGCCTTAGGTAAACATTCCGAATTGTATATTGGGGTGAAGGGTTTTCCCCCCCAAAGCTTGGACTGGTCTTTGGTGAATCTGATCAGTGTAAATTAAATCAAAGGAGAATAGAAAGTCAAGATGCCTAACAGCTTTCAGACACAGCATTGCCTACAGATCAGACTCCCCAGAAGAGAGTTTCAGCTCTCAGATGAGGACCTTTTCTTCTTCACTTGTAAAGGTTGGGCAAAGACCCTTCAAGAACAGAGGGACTGTGTTAAAGAGAAGAAAGGTAGACAATGAAAATCTAAAATTCAATATCACTATCTCCAGTGGAACTTCCTCATCCTCCCACTACATGCACACACACAATGTGTGGTATATGTGAAATGCATAAGCCAGCTGGCAACAGGTATAGGAAGCTCTCCTCATGCCATCAAATGCCCCATTGCTTCCTGGCTATTTTCCTCCTCCTCCTCCCAGTAGGGCTGGCTTGATAACTCTGTAGGTTTGTGGAGCTTGGAAGTGTTGGAGTGGTGAACTCTAGCTGGGACCCTGGCTCTTCTCAGATTCTATGGGCCTAAGTGTTCGCCTCTGAGGAAGGAAAGTACCAATATCAGCTTTCTTCATCTTGTTGCTAATGGAAATGATTGATTAAAAAATGATGGCATGTCAAACCAAGGCACTCAGGACCTTGTTTTCTCTGTTTTTTTCAAGGAGAAGGGGTGTTGAAATCCCCATTCCTTATAGCAGGAACAGATCCCCGAGGGGCACCCCCAGTGATGAAGAACTCTGAGGGTCCCCATTTATTTCTAAACCAAAACATTCTCAGGGATCCTCCCCATGGAAACCACCATACCATGGGGAAAATCCCCACAAATTCCATTTAAATTTTAAAATTCAACTCCCCACATTCCCCACCCAGTTCCCCATTAGCCAAGGACTCTGGAATGAAGGGGTAGAGCATTTCTGACCTCTGAAATAAAACACAAACCCAGAGAAGCCAGCGAGCGAAATAAACACCATGGCTATTAGTAAAAACAAAAATAATAATAATAATCGCATTTGATAAGCTCCTACTATGTGCCAAGCACTGTTCGAAGTGCTAGGTAGATACATGGTAATGTTCTACATGGGTCTCACAGTCTTAATCTCCATTTTACAGATGAGGTAACTGAGGCACAGAGAAGTTAAGTGATTGCCAAAGATCACACATCAGACAAGTGGTAGAGCCAGAATTAGAACCCACAACCTTCTGTCTCCCAGGCCCTTGCTCTATCCACTACATCTTGGTGCGTCTCCCATTGCTCCACTTTCCACTCTGTCATCAGATGGTCCCCATCTCAGTGAGATGACATATCAGGAAACCTTTCTTTTTTCTTCCTTAGAGTTCTGTCCTTCCCAGCATGTTAAGGCTGCCTCCTAGGAATGAGTGTCCTTAGGCCTCTCCCTGAAATCCATGTTCCAGGAAAGAAAAGCCTTCTGCATTGTAAATTAGGCTTGCTTCCCATCCCACGACCTGATGATGGGTTTCCAGGACGTCTCTACTCTTTGCCTGATCAACTTCAGAATCCATGTGCAATTGTTCCAAACCTAAGCAAATACAGACTTTTTTGAGGTGGGGGAGGGCATGGATTGAGGGGACACTAACATTTGGGGTGCCTGGAGTTGGCCCAGGAAAAAACTTCTCAAGTGCAATGCCTGAAGCCAAATAGCTGCTTCCCCTGTACACAAGATCAATAGTATTTATTGAGTACTTACTTTTTACAGAGCACTGTACTAAGCGATTGAAAGATCACAGTGCCACAAATGGTGCGATTACAACCAGGGTCCTACTAGATCGCTATGCTGCCCAGGGACACTACAAGTCCCAGCATGCAGTATTCTGCCAGGATCAAAGCAGTGTGGCTAAGATCTGTAATTTCTTCTGGCCACAGTATAATAGCAAGCATTTTTCCATCTTCAAAGAGCTTTACAAACATTAACTAATCTTCCTGGCACCTCAAAAGGCCAGTGTTATTATCCCCATTTTAGAGATAGCTAATCTGCAGCAAATAGGATCGTTCAATTTGACAAAGGTCACAGAGTAGGCCCCAATCAGAAGCATCTTGCTGCCCCCTTCTTCCCCCTCCCAACCATCCTGGACTCCCCTTCAGGATTCTGGGAGCCAGAGTAGCCTCATTTCTGCATAATGAATTTTGGAGTTTGGAAATTGCACCAAAGAGGGGGGAAAGTGGAATTCTGGTTCAGAGCTGGCCCAAATCACCAAGGTGAAGGTGCTCTCTACTTTGCGGAATGCTGAACTGGAGATTTTACTCTTCAGACCTCAGCAGACCTCAGAGAGACCTCCCGGGAGAGGCAATTTAGCTTATCAAAGGCCCTTCTGCTGCCAGAGGCAGATAACTTTTCGGTTCCAGGGGACTTGAGAGAACTCACAACAGAAGGAGAAAGGATAAGCTCTTCTCCTCTTCTCTCCTAAGCTCCTTGAGGGTGGGCATCCGGTTTACTAGTTCTGTTGTACTCCCCAAAGTGCTTAATATAGTACTCTGAACACAGTAAGTGCTCAGTAAATAGCAGTGATTGATTGAAGAGGCAAAGGAAGCTTTGAACAACACTTACTACACCCCAAAAGCCCGTCATATGTACCAACTCTTCAGTGGACCATCAAAGTCTGCTTCCAAACTTGCAATCTTCACGAAAACAAAAGCACCTCCCACATAATTGGAAATCCCTATTTCAAAACTCATAGATCTCATATTCTTTTAAACCATGTCAACATCCTTCTTGTCTGCATGGAGTTGAATGGTGCATTTGTCTCTCAGAGTAGGAGAGCTACAATATCTACATCAACAACATGGTTACCACATAAACCACTCAATTCACAGTGGGGTCCATAGTACCTAGTTTTCATTCTCATTCCTCTCAGGTTCTTTGTATTTGTTTCTGACTTAGTTATCACCTAAAATACACATTCTATTTGTGCTGTTCAAGATTCACACTTTCCTTGCTTTGAACATTGCCATAAACATTTTTTGAACTTTCCTTCAAGAATGCCTCGTATCCTTGCAAAAAAGTGGGCCCACATTTTACAGATTCCAAACATTGACACTGTCCAAATTGATTCTCGATTTTGCAGCATGTTACTTCCTAAAATAAACCCACAGCCAGAGGAAGGAAGGAAACAATCTCCCATCTGTCTTCACTTCATCTCAAGACTGTCAAGATTTCTACTGCTGGCCTAAAAATGCCTATCCATTCTGTCCCTTTTCCTGCTGGGCTATCAAATAACCTAATAATTGCAGTATTAACTAAATGCTTACTATGTGCCAGGCATGCTACTAACCATCAGGGTAGATTCAAGATAATTGGGCTGGACCCAGTGGGTCTCATTTGTGGCTCAGAGTTGAAGAGGTGGGGAAATCAGGTAGTCTCCATTTTACAGAATTGTCCCACAGACAATTACTCTCCCCTGTTTCAAAGCCTCACTGAAGGCACATCTCCTCCAAGAAGCCCTACCTCACTAAGCCCCCCTTTACTCTTCTCCCTCTCCCTTCTTCATTGCCCTAACTTGCTCTCTTTATTCATCCCCCCTCCCAGCCCCACAGGACTTATATAAATATCTGTAATTTATTTAAATTAGTATCTTTCTCCCGCTCTAGACTTTGAGCTCGTTGTGGGCAGAGACTACATCTGTTTATTGCTATACTGTACTCTCCCAACCACTTAGTACAGTGCACGCAGTAAGTGCTCAATAAACACGAATGAATAAAAGAAGAAGAAACTGAGGCACAGAGAAGTTCAATGATATGCCAAAGGTCACACAGCAGGCAAATAGGGGATCCAGAATTAGAACCCAAGTCCTCTGACTCCCAGGCTCAAGATCTTTCCAATAGACAATGCTGTTTCTCAAAGTACCTGAACCTAACATTTACCTGTTCAATCATATCTTGTCTCTGTATTCCCGTTTCCATTTCTTCTCGCTCATACATATCCAAACACAAGGATCATTTTGGACAACCCCACTGTCTCCAAAGAGATCATCTCATAATTTTAAATTCCTCCTTTGGCTTCCTCTCTCCTTCCTGGTTTCCCATTTTTAGTCATTTGCAGCTATGGAAGCCTTCATTTATATCGCTGAGTTTTACAAATTAGTTTGGCCTGAAAGGTGAATATGCTTCTATAATCAAACTCTCAGCAACCTATTCTAGGGAAATCCAACATAACGAAAAAATAACAAATATTTTAACATCAGAAGATACCCTTCAAGCCCAAAGAAGAACAGGATGTACAGCTAAAGTTAGGCTGCACAATGCTTACAGCATTGTTTCCTTTCCCTCTTGGTTTTCCTGTTAATCTGGGCCCAGGACAGGAATTGTTTGGACAAACCCTCAGATGAGTGGAAATTGGGAGATGTCTTTGTGCAGTGAATCACTTAGATTTTTCAGAGGGTTGAATGTTGACGTCAGTGCCAGAGACTGAGGAAATACATGAGCCAATTGTTTCCTTGCATGAAACCACCCTGGGCAATTCAGGAAGACAGAAAGCATCTTCCTGATGCACAAGCTTTGATCCAGTAGCATCACCAGAATTTAGGCACCCCACTCACAGTTTCGCATTCTAATGACAAAGGGCAGGTGAAGAATTAGAGGAAGATGCACTTGCAAACCAGAAATCATACTAGGTAGGAGAAAATGGTGGTAAAAACATTTTTGGATTTTTCAAGCAAAAATTATAGATGTCTTCATTCTAGTACAAAGTTTATTTTCTGAAATATATAAAGAAGGGGACATCCACTGGAAGAAGCTGGCTCCCATAATAATAATAATGGTATTTGTTAAGTGTTTACTATGCATCAGGTACTGTACTAAATTACCAAACCTAGTTGGAGACAGTCCCGGTCCCATATGGAAATCATAGCCTCAATCCCCATTTTACAGACGAGGTAACTGAGGCAAAAAGAAGTGAAGTGACTTATCCAAGATCACACACCGGACAAGTTTGGTGGAGGTGGGATTAGAACTCATGACCTTATGACTCCCAGTCCCATGCTTTATCCACTACTCCATACTGCTTCCCTTAAAAACAAATTCCATAGGAAGACAACTGAAATCAAATTGACATTTTGGGGACTTAATCTGAATGATTTTCACATACATATTTTAAGATGACTCATTCTCCCTGAGTCTTCCCTTCAGGAGGAAGAGCTCTTGGTTTTAACCCCTCCTCCATATTATAAGCAGGTGGGAACTCCCTTCTACTTCTTTGGGCTACTAGCATCTAGCACCAAGCCTTAGCAACCACATCTGGCCACATTAGAAAAACACAATGTGGACTTTGTTCCCTCTATTGAGCCTGCTGGCAGAGTGCAGAGGGCTAAGGACTGTTTCAGTGTGGCTTCCAGCTCACAGACCCAATAGCCAAACCAGAACAATAGGTCACCCCACTATTTTAAATAAGGACAAAGAAGGAATTTCAAACCTACCCTTCCCAAGTAGCAAATCAACAATACCTTGTTCTCTTACAGAGAAACAACATGAGTCACTCCCCCTTTATGATGACTTTCCACCAGTGTGTTGCCTTGCTGAAGTTAATGATTATTAATACTACTAAAGCATTTATTAAGCATGTACAATGTGCTAAGAACTGAGATAAATACAAGTTAATGAACTGAACACAGTCTCTTCCCCTTAGCAGGCTCACAACCTATCTTCAGGCAATGAAAACAGCTTGTACCAAGTCAACCTATTCCACCTCAGGGTCTGGAGAGACCTGTCTCCTGCTCTGCTTAGCTAATAACCTGAATCCAGCATTCACATCACAATCAACCACATTTTAGAATGATTTATTCCTTTTATGAAATTCACACAGCACTGCAGCCTGGTCTAAGGGGGAGTTCTTATTTTCTAAAGTGTTCTGGTCTGTGCCGTATGACTTTTGCTTCCCTTTAATCTCATAAGAATCAAACCATTGGCCTTGTTCCAGCACATAATGAATCTTTCTTCGTCTGATTATTTCTCTTTGCTGGCTTCTTAAATAAAAACATGCAAGTTAAACTGATAAACACATAACTTGTCCTTTCATATCCCTAAAGTAGGCCTCCAAAACTCAGGGGAAAAAAAAAGAGAAGAAAAAAAATTGAGAATTCTGATGAGGCACTTTCTTTTCAATTAATCTGCCACTAAGATTTTTTTTTGGTGGTGTGATTTTAAATGGGACATCCAATAATTAACTGGTGTTGGCTTTATAATAAGAACACTCTGTATGGGCTGAGCCCAACCACCTTGGGAACATACGGATGTTTTATTACCTGGTTGGTAAACCTAAATAAATAGGTTTATAATAATTTGTACACAATTCCCAGGCAATAACTGTATTATTAAATCTAAGGAGTTATTAAAATTTAATTATATTTAAAATTCCTTAGATTTAACAATGATGTAATATATGGAGGAGATATTTATCTACCACTGTACATGCTATAATTATCAAACCTCAATGCATTTCTCTCTTCCACACTGCCGTCCTCCCTACTAACTAGCTCAGCTTCTCCTCCCTGACTGAATTCGCCGCCTACAGTCCAAGATGACTGTTCTCCACTTTTGATTCCTAAAGCGTCCCCCCCTTCCACTTTCCCACTTCTCCAGCTTTCCGCGAGATCTTGTCAATTTCTTCAAAGAGAAAATGCTAGGTAAGCAAGATTTCTCACCCCTCCCATCCTCTCCTATAGATTAACATCATTTGCTCCTATGTCAACCCCAAGTTCACTAGTTTACCTCTCTTAACCCTCTTGTCCCTGGCTAAGAAACAATCCTTTCCACTCTCCCTCATGGCATTTTCTTTTCAAAGACTCTAGTTCCAGCTTCTAACACAGTCTGGCCATCTATTCCTAACCAGAATTTCTTTTGGACCTATTTACTTCTCCACATTTCACCTATCTCCTTTACCTTTAATCTCCCACATCCCTGTATTTTCTGTGCACAACCACTACCTTGATTTCTCTTTTGAATCCCCTGAGATCTGGCTTCCAACCTGAATTCCACTGAGGTTGACGATTTCATTATTATATCCTCTGTTTCCCAACTCTTTGATTTTCCTGGACTCACTAATTCCTCACTGGCAGACAATGGTGGTTTGACTTCACTCTGACGCCAGCTTTCAAGTTACAATTTGAGCAAAATGTCCTTTTTTGTTCCTTCAAGATCCTGGGTGAGAACTTTTCCTTTCCTCTGGGTTCAATATTATGCCAGGTTTCACTGCCTCTACTCAATCCCCTTTATCTAACTTTATCCTCCTATCCATTCTCCCACTAGTCCCCTCAGCCACCCTGCCTCACCATGATTGTCGGTCTTTGCAGTGGTCTGCTGGAAGCCAGATTCATTTCAAGGATCATTTTTGACCCAACAGCCAGAGTTGTTGAACACTCAAAATCTTAACCAGAACAATTCCCTGTGATCACTCTCCTTAAAGATTATGGTCTATTTAGATTCTGAGGTACTATAATGGTGGTGGCCAGATGAGAGCGCAGATGGGACTTTACCTGTACATTTTTCCGCAGTGTTCACTGTTGACTTGTCGTTACTTGAAGAGCAAGAAACTGTGCCTTGTCCTAGGATGCTCTGCAATGAAGAACATTGTTCAAAATGTTAAATGGTATCAGAGGGAACAGGATGCTACATGCAGAATGAAACCTTTCCAGCCCTTATCTACGAAGATAAGGGTTGGAATTGTAAACACGCCACATAGATTAGAATTTTTAAGGGGACTCAACTTCAGAGAACTCAATCCACCTAAGAGCCTTCCAACCTTCCCAGGACAGAGCTGCCTGCTGGCAATTTGAGCCTGTTTGCCATTCTTTTCTCCTCACAGCTCTGGGAGGGGAACACGGGTATCCAGAATGCACAGGGACCAGGTCACATCAGCTGTGTTCATTCATGACTCCAGCTGAATCCTTAATGAACCCTGTGGCCACTCTACCGGTTACAATGAGATGAGGATTCAGAACACAAAGATGACCTGTTCATTTCTCTGATAGTGGAGTGAGGAGGGGGAGATTTAGAATTAGGGGGGTGCGGGGTCACTGGACATGAAACCTCACAGTTTAAGGGGGTTTTTAACCTCTTTTTGTGATTTGATAATAATGAGGGTGATGATAATAATGATATGGCTCCCCCTCTAGACTGTGAGCTCCTTGTGGACAGGGAAGGTGTCTACCAACACTTGCATTGTGCCCTCGAGCATTTAGTAGAGTCCTCTGCACCCAGCACTCAAATGCCATTTATTAATCAATGACATTTATTAAGTGCTTACTTTGTGCTAAGTACATAGGGGTAGATACAGGATAATCCGAGTCCCAGACCCACACTGGGCTCACAGTCTAAGAGGGAACCAGATCAGGCAATCATTTTTCAAATGATTTCAAATGAGACCCTGGGAAGAGAAATTATTTGCCCAAGGTTACACAGCAGGCAAGTGACAGAGATGGCACTAAAACGCAGGTCTCCTGCCTCCAGTCCTCTGCTTTATGATTGGCTGCAATTCTCAACCCCAGTAAAAATCTCACTCCAATTTTAAACAATGACCAACTTATAAATCACTGAATGACTGGAAAAGTATTGCATCATGGCAGCCAGCCTCGGACAGGTTGTTTCTAAATGAATTTCAGTAGATCGCTCTTGTGCTCCTTTTGTGGTAGGGTGTGTGGGGGGGTACACATATGTGCACACACATGTTGTATTTCCCCTTCCCGTCTGGGAAACTCTCTCTCTGAATCCATCAGAGAGAGATGGGCCAGTGCTTCAAGGTTTTCCATACTGAAAAGGGGCACAGCTGTTCCCACACTAGCAATTCTTAGGTTTGCATGGTTTACATTAGAGAAGCATGGTTTACACTGCATCATCCACACTCTTCTCCCCATCCTTTGGATCTGTACCCTTTGGGCATTTGGTATTTACCCCATCCTCAGTGCCACAGCACATATACCAAAAATTGCTTATATTAATGTCTGTCTCCCCCTCTAGACTGAAAGTTTATTGTGGTCAGGAAACGTGTCCACGAAGTTTGTTGAATTGTACTCTCCCCAGGACTTAGAAGAAAGCTTCCAAGAGAACAAAACAGTTAACGCTCAGTAAATACCATTTATTGATTGATCCCACTAGTCTACTGCAGATGAAGTACAAAATAGCTGCCAAATATTGAGGTGCCCTTGGACATCACTATGGCAAAGTTCAACTTGGACCCTATTAGCTCCAGGTAGGGCTGCAGTGTTTCAGACTTGTTTATTAGGGCCTTCCCATGGGATTCTGGTCACTTCAGTGTGTCCTGAAGAGGAGACTCTGGATTTCAATATGGAAAGAGCTGCTGGGAGGTGGGTCATGAAGCAAGCCCTTCCAGATGACTGGTTTCTATAAACTACAATAACAGCAGTAATTTTTGTGCTTTTATAGCTCCATTCATAGGGGAACCTGCTGTGCCTTCCAAGCAGTTATTATTCCTCCCAGTACACAGGAAAGGGAGAAGAAAGTGAAGGCAATAATTATTATTACTCTCCTTATGCCACAATTCCAAACTGCACTGGGGCTGAAGTGGCATACTTTGGGGAGTCATATAGGGACGCTGTACTCATTTTCCTCACTGGAGTGTTAAAATTTGACCTCTCCCTACTTCTTTAGAGAATATGGAGAAAGGGAAGGAGAGGAGGGGAAGCATAGAGAACAGAAGTGGGGAGGAGGAGATGGGAAGGAGAAAGAAGAGAAGCAGTCAATGGTATTTATCGAGTGCTTACTCTGGGCAGAACACTGGACTAAGTGTGTGGGAGGGTAGGGAACAACATAGGTAGTAGTGAAGTTCCCTGCCCACAAGGAACTTACAGTCTAGAGGGGGAAAGGAAGAGAGAAGGGGAAGGAGGAGAAAGGAGTAGGAAAACCATATCTAAAGAGAATCTCTGACACTATGGTACTCAGGAGAGAGCCCATAAACACCTCTGAAGGATAAATCAGACTAATGGGTCACTACAGACAATTGGAGGGGAGAGGGGTCTCTGAGGAAAATGGCAGTCTGTGACCCTCTGGATGCTCCAAGTCCCCCAGGGCAAATCTATCCTGTGGGAAATTTGTATTGGGAAGCAGCTTGACCTGGTGGATAGAGAAGCCTGGGACTCAGAAGGACCTGAGTTCTAATCCTAGCTCTACCACTTGTCTATGTGACCTTGGGCAAGTCACTTAACTTCTCTGTGCCTCAGCTGTAAAATGGGGATTAAGATCCTGAGCCCTCTGTGGGACATGAACTGTGTTCAACCTGATTACCTTCTATCTAACCCAGGGCTTAGAACAGTGCCTGTCATATAATAAGAGTTTAACAAATACCATTGAAAAAAAATAATTCAGGAATTCACAACATGAATTCCAACTCATTCCCAGTTGACCACGTGAACTAAAGGAAGAGAGATGCCTTCTTTAAGGTGGTATCTAGCCCCTTCCCTGAGAAACTTGGTCTCTATGGAGCACTGCACTAAAGAAACTGCACAGCTTAAGTGGAAAGAAGAGGGACCTGAGTGTCAGGAGACCTGGGTTCCAAACCTGACTCCACCATTTGCCTGCTGTGTGACCTTAAGCAAGTCACTTAACTTCTCTTTGCCTCTGTTTCCTCATTTGTCAAATGGTATTATGATGTCCACATTCCCTTTCCCCTAGACTGTGAGCTCCTACTGGATTAGGGGCTGTGTCTCCTATGATTGCATTCCATCTACCCCAGAATTTAGTACAATGCTTAACACATAGTAAGCACCTAACAAATGTCATTATGTATTCATTCTTTCAGGTAGAGTTGGGGCCTCTGAATACATATGGCAGAGGTCTGGAAGGATATTACTGCCTGGGCTGCATGAGGGAATTCTATCAGCACAAAACCTGCCATGGTGGAGGAGGGTCAGGACGCAAACTTTCAAACTTTCAAGTTGGAGGGAAGGAACCCATTCTACTGGTCTCACATCGGCACGGCCTGTGTCTCTCGGGAATTCATTAATCATCAGCCATTCCTCTCTCTTCCAGTAAGAATAAAATTAATCACGATGATCAGTTGAAGAAAAAAAATCTTGGGGGCACCACCCAGTAGGAGCTTTCCTGGGTTGAAATTAAATTTTTGTTAATGCCGACTGTTCATTTGACTTTTCTTCTGTTCCTTTATGCTACTTCTGAAGAATTCTCTCCGTTCTCTTTCTCACCCTATTCTCTGCCTTTTTCCCTCCATTTTGGTTGTGACTTGTCTTTCCTGATCTCCACTTTCTCTTCTCTTCTGTATTTCCAACTGCACATTTCTGATTCTCCCTCTTCAGCTGCCTCCACGGCTCCCCTCCACACACACCCCTTTCTCCTCACAGTCTCTCCTTTTCCATTCTTTCCTGTTATTTATAACTTCTCCCACCCTCCCACCTCTTCTCCCACCATTCTCGCCTGCTTCTCCTCCTCTCCCCCCACCTCCAGTCACCCCACCCAGAGGTTTATTATTGTGTTTTGGATGACTCAATTTTGCACAGTTTAAATGGGAAAGAGGTGGAACACAACTGATCTTGTGTAACTTGTGTGAAATTGGTCTTCTCCGACCTGGATTAATTATGGAAGAAACCTGGCATTGCCAAGAAGGGAGGAGGGCCTGCGTCCAAAGTGAAGGGAGAAAAACAATTCCAAACAAGCATATAGATGGATGCCAAGGAATGAAAAAGTCAGGTGCTCTAGTTAAAGCTACTCCCAGACAGCTTTATAGTTGTGTGTGTGGCAGGTAACACACCCTGAAATCGATCTAATTGCCAAAGGAGTTATTTAGATTTTTTTTCCTTGTGTATGGTGGAAGGGTAAGAAAAAGAAATAATTAACCTTTCTGAGGGATAAAGGCGTGTGTATATGTGCGCGCGTGTGTGTGTGTGTGTGTGTGTCTCAGGATGGAAGAATGAGTCTACATAACCACAAGTCCCTTCAGTGTTTAGTACAGTGTTTTGCACGCAGTAATCGTTCAAAAATACCTTTGAGAAATTGATTGACTGATCATAGGAATTGTTATGTGGCTGAGGGTCCTTGAAAAAGGATGGATTTTCTGAATCATCACCACCATCCTCATTCTCAACAGTATTAACCGAGCACCAGATCTGTGCAAAGCCCTGCGCTGGGTTTTGGGAAGATAAGCAGCAAAAGAGAAAAGACTTATTCCCTGCCCCTGAAGATTAATTTAATTTAATGGGGAAAACAAGCAAGATGTATTGTTGAAACAACAGTTACAGAGTAGTTGAAATACATGGGTTCTTAAATAGGTACATATATTTGTCAGCCCTCAGTGCTTTATTCATACCAGCCAGTCTTTCCTGGGGGAAGTATAAAGGAAGCAGTCGGAATTGTTTTTCAGCTGCACTCACCCAAATGAATGGATTTAATGTTTACTTTTATCCACTCCGTTATCAACCCAACCACTCACCTAGCACCATTTTGTGTTCATTCATTCATTCAATCATATTTATCCATTCATTCATTCAATCGTATTTATGGAGCACTTAATGTCTTCAGAGCACCATACTAAGTGTTTGCAAAGTGCATTTCAGCAACAGAGACAATCCCTTCCCACAGAAGGCTTCAGTGGTTGAACCATAGATGCTCTTAGATTAGCTGAAGTGATCACTGCTTCAAGGACTTCGAACAGGGATCCATTTCCCAATCTATGAATTGGTAGAAAGTTGAAATGAACAAAGGCTACTAAGTTAATCAGGGTGGCTCCGTGGAAAGAGCATGGGCTTGGGAGTCAGAGGTTATGGGTTCTAACCCCAGATCTGCGGCTTGTCAGCTGTGTGACTTTGGGCAAGTCACAACTTCTCTGTGCCTCAGTTACCTCATCTATAAAATGGGAATTAAGACTCTGAGCCCCAGGTGCGATAACCTGAATACCTAGTATTCCCCCCCAGTGCTTAGAACAGTGCTTGGCACATAGTAAGCACTTAACAAATACCATCATTACTATTATTATTATTATTCCTTCAGCCTCTCCACACAATAGTCCCACACCTACCAACTCTCCCACCCTGAAAGCAGGCATCTTGGGATTTTCTCCAATCAGATGACATTATTGGGGAGTGGGGGGGTGATAGCTAAGGTTGAAGCGATATTGTGGGGATCTGAAGTTATAGGTATGCACCTCTACCAGGTGATGACACAGGACACACACACATACCGCACTGTCTTTCTGGGATTTAGCTAGGTGTATGGAGACCACCCTGACCTGGCCTGCCCTTTAGCCTGGACACTCCAGATGGCAGAGGATTGCCCAGTGGGTCAGTCACTCCATCAAGCAGATTGGCAGGAAAGTTGTTCCCAAGCTATCAAGTCTCTCACCCCTTCCAAACAAAACTGCAATAAGGAGTTTTCAGCCTAGAGCATAGTAATCCTGTCATCTGGCTGCAAGAGAAATGGAGTCAGGAGGAAAGTCAGGGAACAAAATCAAAAAGTACCTATAAGAAGTGAGTATGCATGGGGGAGAAGGAATATGTTCTTGGGTTGACAAAACCAGCCAATTTAGAACCAGTTGCCTTGAATCTATTGTTTAACTAGTAATACAAAATGGTTTTCAATGGGAAAGACCTGGATAAAGATGGCAGAGATCTGGTTAAACTCCCAGCTCTCTGCTGAACCATTAGAGAACCTTACAATAAGTCTCTTCCCCTGGACAAACTCTGTCCTTGTACTTCCTAATAATAATGATGTTGATAATAATAATATTTGTTAAGAACTTACTGTGCCAAACACTGTATTAAGCACTGGAATAGATACAGGATAATCAGACACACACCCTGTAAGAGGGAGAACGGGTATTCAATCCCCATTTTACAGGTGAGGAAACGGAGGCCCAGAAAAATCAAGTTACTTTTCCAAAGTCACCCAGCCGGCAAGTTGGCAGAGCCTACATTGGGAGGCAAATCTACTGGCTCCCAGGCCTGTGTTCTTTCCACCAGTTCACGGTGCTTCCCTCAAGTGCACAGTATAGTGAATTGACTCCGGTGGGAACTCAAAAAATGCTATCATTACTACAATACTGGACTGCCTTACTACTTATCAAAACAGTGAGCTCATCCGCTCATGCTGGAGCAGGGTGCCTGAACCTTCATAGGAAAGACAATGCAAGGATGGATATGGAAACAGATGGAGGTTTGGAGACTGGTCAGATGATGAATAGACTTAGCCTAATTCTTTCAATCCTGTAGTTCAACCCTCCTTAATAGATGATCGGTTTCCTTCTTTCTGCTATACTCCTTAGTTATAAGGGAGAAAAGGGGGGAGAATATTCGGCACCTAACATTACTTAAATTGCCCAATGCCAACCTTAACCTAATTACTCCCATTTCTAACAAGCCTGGTGCTACAATTAAAATAATTAACAATAGCAAGACTACTGAACAAAGTAAAACATTCCCAAAATCCCTAACTTTGCTTTTGGTTTACCAGATTCAGGTTGGCTTTCCAAATATTTAGGCAGGCATTTCAGAAACTATTATAAAACCTCTTTAGCTGCATGTGTAAAGTCCCTGGGGTTAGTAAGAGATTTTACCCCAGGTTCTCTAGCAGTTAGGGGTGAAGTCATTGTCTTTTCCGCACAGCTTTTTAACCTGACTCCCATTTTCACTCATCTAAATATATCCATTAAGACTCTAGAGCTTCCAAAGGGGGCTGAAAGAAGCTGAGTTTCCAAGTGAGACTAAACAGAACCAGAATCATCTCTTTTTCAGTCCTATATTTTTTAAGCATTTACTATGTTTCAAGCACTCTTCTAAACACTGAAGTAGATAGAAGATAACCAGGTCCCACATGGGGCCACAGCCTAAATAAGAGGAAGAATATGAATTTAATTTCTACTTTGCAGTTGAGGGGACTGAGGCAAAGTGAAGTTAAGTGACTTATCTAGAGTCACACATTAGGTATATGGCAGAGCCGAAATTTGAATCCAAGTCCTCTGACTCCCAGGCTGTTTCTACTAGGCTATGGAGTTTCTCCTTTTAGCCGTGCAGTCTTCCTGACACTTCTGCCCCACCTTCCTTGCCTCTCAAACCATCGTCCCCTTTCAGCCCCTTTTGCCCTCAAAAAGAAACACTAGCACATTACCACCCTCAGTATCCACCAGACCACTGCTCCATTTCATGAATCTCTCTCGCAGTCATTGTGAACAGAATCAAAACACCATTGACCCTTAATTTCCAAAAGGATAAGTTATCTTTAGAAGGAAGCAGTGCTTACCTAATCGAATTATATAACCTACAAATAATATAGAAGAGAGATGTGAAACGAGGCAGACAAGAAGCCCATTGCAGCAACAATAACTGCCACCTAGGACGTGGTGAGACATTAAGACTTCAATGAGTTCCACTCTGAATGTGGTCTCTAATGGGGTATTCAAAAGCATTACCTGTCCCAGAGAGACAAACACAGTGTCTGAACCTGAAACAAAGAGCTCCCCCTTAAGGGTCAGCGTTAATCTTAATGCCTTTCAACATGCATACTTCAGACTTTCTAGGTACATCCAAGAGATATGTGTGTGCCACATATTGCTGTTGCCACAGCAGTCCCAAGAAAAGACACAGTAAGACTCAAAGAGACTCAAAACTGATCTGAAACTCGTCACTCATCACCTCCAAGAGAGGCACTATTATTTTTTTATCTGCCTCCTGGCTCTCCCCTTTCTAGTCCCTACTTCAATCTGCTGCACAGATCATCCTTTCACAAAAACATTCAGTCCATGCCTCCCCACTCAAGAACCTCCAACTGCTATCCAGCCACCTCCACATCAAACAGAAACTCCTAACCATTGGCTTTAAAGCACTGAATCAGCTCTCCTCATTCTATCTCACCTTACTGATCTACTACAGCCCAGCCCACACACTCCATTCCTCTAATGCCAGCTTACTTGCTGTGCCTCTATCTTCTCTATCTCATCACTGATTCTTTTCCCATGTCCTCCCCCTAGCCTGGAACTCTCTCCCCATTCATGTATCCCAGATCACCGCTCTTCACCTTCAAAGCATTATTAAGGTCACATCTCCACCAAAAGCTCTGCAAGTAAGCCCTCTTTTCCCCTGCTCACTTTCTTTTCTGAGTCATCTATACACTTAGATGCATAGACCTTTGGACTATAAATTACTTATTTGTTCATATTAATGCCTCTCTCCCCCTTTAGACTGTAAACTTGTTATGGGAAGGGAATGTGTCTGCTAATTTTGCTATTTTGTGCTCTCCCAAGTACTTAGTCCAGTGTTCTACACATAGTAAGTAATCAATGAATACCACTGATTTATTGATTGAGCTGGCCCAGTGGTTCATCTAATCCCCAAATCCTAACAGGATACTTGGAAGATTCATAGGATGCTTCCTCTCCTTGAGAACCATACCAAGACAAATCATCTAGCATCCCTAACTTTTCCCTCTATAACTTTTACTTTCTCGCAAAGAACCTATTAGATATGAGAAATTGATCCGAATGTTCTGGAATTTACACACAATTCCTCCATAATGCAAGTTTTCACTATTCTCTTTGGCAAGAATACGGCCAGGGATTTAAGGAGCATTCTTCCAACAATGGGGACCTGTCGTGATGTGGCTTCAGATGTGTTTTCTATGTGCGTGTCACCAGTCAAGCACCCGTACCAAAACTCAAATTTTCTTTAATCAATAGTATTTATTGAGCTCTTACTCTGTTGAGAACTGCACTGAGTATTTGGGAAAATACAACATAGAGGACAAGATCCCCTTCCCTCTAGGATCTTACAATCTAGCAGGACATGTCAAGACTGGAACCCCCAATTTTATCAGAGACTGAAGGTATTCCTATTTTCAGTCTGGACAACTGTCTATGCTAATGAACTTCCATATCACTAGAACCCGCTGTGCTGTTTTCATTGTTCTGCTTTGAATCACCACACTTCAAGCTCCCATGGTGTTGAGGGCTATGGTGAATAAGAATTAATAATAATAATGTTGGCATTTAAGTGCTTACTATGTGCAGAACACTGTTCTAAGCACTGGGGTAGATACAGGGTCATCAGGTTGTCCCACGTGAGGCTCACAGTCTTCATCCACATTTTACAAATGAGGTAACTGAGGCACAGAGAAGCAAAGTGACTGGTCCACAGTCACACAGCTGACAAGGGGCAGAGCCGGGATTCAAACCCGTGACCTCGGACTCCCAAGTCCGGGCTCTTTCCACTGAGCCACGCTGCTTCTCCACCTTGTTCACACCCTTCATAGTGTTGTAAATAAGTCCCCTCTTGAGTACCTCCTTGACAATATCATGGGCAAGCCTATAGGGGAGAATGAGAAGTCCCCCAGATAAGAAGTTTAGGGAGGAGGGCAGGAAATCAAGAAAAACTCCAGAAATAAATTTTGGAGTGGCCAAGAAGTTTTCCAGAAAAGTTTCTGAGGGAACAAAAGGATCCCAGGAGGTTGCTAACAATAATAATAATAATAATAACGAGTGCCTATTATGTACTAAGATCCATACTAGCACTGACGGAGATATGAGGTAATCATATTGGATACAGTCCTTTTTTATGGTGTTTGTTAAGAACTTACTATGCATCAGACAATGTAGTAAGTTTTGAGGTAGATACAAGCTAATCTGTACAAGTTTGGACACAGTCCATGTCCCACATTTAACAGATGAGGTAACTGAGGCACTGAGAAGTTAAGTGATTTGCCCAAGGTCCCACAACAGATAAGTGGCAGAGATGGGATTAGAACCCAGGTCCTTCTGACTCCCATGTCCATGTTCTGTCCACTAGGCCATGCTGCTTCTCATGAGTCCCTGTCCCATGTGGGTCTCCCAGTTGAAGATGAAGGGAAAGCAGGTATTTTTTCCCAATTTTATAGATGAGCAACATGAGACTCCGACAACTTAAGTGATCAGCTCAAGGGTATGTAACAGGCAAGTGTTAGAACCAGGACTAGAACCTGGGTCTCCTGACTCCCGGGCCCATTCTCTTTCCATTATACCACACTGCCACCCAGCATGGTTGGGATAGAAAAACTGTAAAAAGCTCTGAACAGAGAACTGTGAGGGTAAGTGAGAAGGAACTACAGAGAGGTTGGAGGCTGGGAAGCAAAGAGGAAAAAGGTCTAGATATGGAGGGGAAAACTGTTGGATAGACACCGAGAACAGAAACAAATGCCATCAGTGTAGAGGAGAGAATGCTTTAAGTTCCTCAAAAATCCCATGTGCATTTTAACCCTCAATGTCATCACAGGTTCTCTGAAAGCTCTTGGTCTCCCTCTGAACCTACGTTCAAATGTCATCATCCTGCTGAGGAAGATGGGGCAGGGATAGTCTGACTTCAAGAAGGCACAAGTGCCACAATTACTCCGCTTGAAAGAGTAGTTTCGTCACTGATCCTCACAATTCACAGAACAAATGTCCTAGTTGTACCTTCAATCCACTTTCAGTCAATGCTCTGCACAAGTACGATTGCCCCCATTTGAAAGATAAGAGGACTGAGGTTCAGAGGGTTTGTGTGGCTGTTTCACAGTCTCCCCAGCAAAAGGACAACAAAGTTGAGGCAACCCGCAGGACCCAATGCTCCCTCTCGGTTCTTTTCAGGGCCAGTCTTGAATTTTTTCTAAAGAAAGAAAATCTGTTGATTTTGATCAGATTCTCTTTTTCATTTCCTCTGGTGCTGATGCACATGTGACCTTTCTGAAATGAGTTTCTGGACCTTGATCGAAAGACCGGAAAGCCAATTAGAGCAGAGAGTGCGTCAGTCACATTTAAATGTGAATCCGAGGCCCTTTGATAGGCAAACAAAAAGTGTTTAACAGCAAAAAAAAAAGTGAATTTAATTTTTTACTTTTAACCTGGATCAAACAATCCCCAAATTTCTCTGCATGTGATTCACTGACAAGTGAACAGCTGAGCTTGTCAGCAGGAATAATCATTTGGGGACCAATGGCTTCTATAGCCTTGAACTTCAGACCATTCCAAATTTGAAGAGATCCTTTCTTCCAAAGAGTGTGTGTGGCCGGGGAGTAGGGGGTCTGGGGAGAAAAGAAGAGAGCCCAGAAGCAGGGACAACTATATTCCCCATTCAGAGGAATAACATAAGAATTAGTCTTTTAAGTTCAAATAGTTATTTTAAGGAATGATCCAACATTTTGGAAACCACATAATGATAACACCCTGGAAAACTAACATCTTAGAAAGAGTCCAGTAATCCTTTATTGTGATGGCAGGCAGTGAAAAGGGGGCAAAAGGTGTGTGGGAAGGGGAAGGGGGGGGGGGGAGAGAGAGAGAGAGAGAGAAATGGGTGCTTGTTTCAAAAAACTACCAACCTGGCCAAAGAGTCACTGTTCGGAGTCTTTTTCAACCCACATTAAAATAAGCAAATTTGGTACTCTCACTATTTCCTTAGAATTGGCTCCTCTGCCAGCAGACAATAGCTCATGGTAGAGAAAGACCTGCAGAAGTTATCCTGTCCATCCCTCAGCCTTGCACTTCCACTTGAGACAGTGTTGCAAGTGTAAGGATTAAATGAACTCCAGATCAAAGCTGCTCCAAAAACCCCACAGAGCTACTTGTTTGACGTAGAGAGTACAGGTGATTTTTAAAAATCGTAAAGTTGGTGGTTTGAGCTCTATCATTTATCTCTTTGTGGAATTGGCAGAAACCACAGTTGCTTATTTAAATCACCAGGCAAAATGTTTAAGTGATCACCTCAAGGAAAGGCTGATCTTGGTCCAGGGGGAAAAAAGTGACCCTCCTTCCTCATTTCTGCAGGAAGTGGGCTCTGAGGATTCCCTTCTGAGCACCGCAAAGTCACAACTCCAGTGGACGGGGAGGGTTTGGATTTTAGCGATCAGTATATTCTGGTTAATTAAAATACTTGAAAAAAAAACAGGAAGTGATGACGCCGAAACACTCAGAAGAGGAATCCCAGGACCCAGCGCCCATTTCCTGCCATACGAAGTAACCGAAATGAAGGTCTCGTTTTTAATCTAAGATCCGGTTCCTGTGCCACTCAGAGGAGTTGAGCAGTTATGTTGGCAGGGTAACACAGCTGCTTTCTTTTGCCCTTTGTTTCTTTCTCCTCCACAAAGCTTCAGCAAAGACTCCATCACTTCACCCCTAAACACGAAGAGTCTAGGGGGAAGGGAGAATGGAGGAAAACGAACTTTCATTATTCAGCAACAGGTTATTCATACAGCCGGCTGGTTTAGCCTGCCAAACTGATACAGTCATCAGCACAGGACTGGATCTTTCTTGCTTTGGTGCATCACCCCCAACCTGGTCAGATAAGCGCTGATGGAAATTGCTTCACTCCTGATGACAGACTGATGAATGAGCCCAGCCTATCTCTTTAGCACCAATTCCCAGTACCGGCCCCTAACCACATCCTATCTGGGCCTGGAGGCTCAGCTTTTGGAAACTGGAAACCTCAAAGGGCCTTGGGATCCCATCAGAATGTTCTTAGGTCCGGATGAGATGCAGAACAGAAGACATCTATCCGGGAAATTGGACAATGATAATAATTGGGGTATTTATTAAGCGCTTCCTTTATGCCAAGCTCTGGGGTATATATAAGATAATCAGGCCAGGCATATCCTTGTCCAACCTGGGACTCACAGTCTAAAGTAGGCAAGAGAACTAGTATTGAATCTCCACTTTTCAGATGAGGAAAATCAGGCTCAGAAAGGTGACTGACTCACCCGAGGCAACCCAGCAGACAAGTGGCAGAGCCAGCTCTTAGAACCAAGGTCTTCTGACCCCAGGCCCTGTGTTCTTTCTACTAGCCCACCCTGCTTCTCTGAAACCACGTGACCAGATGCAGTCACAGAAGGAAATCTGGCCAACCGGGTCCTTCCTTGCCACCCCACCCCTAACTTAATCCATGTCTTGGGGTGCTCTGCAGGGGATGGTTCTCCCTTGACCTGCCCCCGGGAGATGGACAGAACCCTTGGCAGTGGTTGTGGGTGCTTTAGGGTAGGAGAGGAGAGAGAAAAGAAGCCTCGGCTCTTCTGCCCAGGACCCAGCGATCGGCATCTGAGGCCCACAGAGAAGGACGGGATGATCAGACCAAAGTTAGGCAATCATCTAGTGAGTCCAGGCTCCGGAGCTAGCCAGGCCAGCCCAATCCAGCCAAAAACAAGTGAATTTATGGTCTGCCTCTCCCATTCCAAAAATGGCATTAGAGCTCCAGCACCAGGGGAAATGAAGAAAGAATCTGTATAAACAAGTGGATGTTCTGGCTGGGTGGGGCCAAGCAACTCCACAAGCCACCAAGGTTTATTTCCTTTCCTGTTTACCAACTTGGTGTTGGAGAACACGACTTTTCAAAGGAAACCAAGATGCACAAAAGCCAGAAACACGCAGGGTCCACCGCGGCCTCAGCAGCAGCTTTGAAGGAGATGACAAGAATCTAACGGGTGCATTGAGTGCCAACAGAGAGGAGGGGGGTGACCACAGGCCAAATTAAAGGAATCCTGGGGGCCAAATCCATCAATAAATAATATTTATTGAGAGCTTACAGTGTGCAGAGCAATGTATGCTAAGCGCTTGGGAAAGTACAGCGCAAGGGAGTTGAGAAACACAATCATTGCCCTCACGGAGTTTACATTCTAAAGTGGGAGACTGTGGGATTGGCAAGAGAAGCAGATAGTTGAACCTTCTTGCAACTGCCCCCAGTTTTAATCATAAAGATATCTATTAAGAGCTTACTAAGTGTCAAGCACTTGGAGAGATACAAGGTAATTGAATCAGACACAATACCTGCCCCATATAGGGCTCACTGTCTAAGAACTAGGGATAGCAGGTATCTTATCCTCAGAGGAAACAGACACAGAGAGTTAAGGGATGTCCACAATCATATGGAAGGCTAGAGGCAGAGCTGGGACTAGAACCTAGATATCCTGACTCCCAGGCACCATTCTCTTCCCACTAGGGCACTGTCTCCATCCTCATTGGGACCTTATGACTTCCTAATGCATCTCATTTCCCCATGATATTCCCCAGCTCCCATCACAGTTGCCGGAGGAACCTGAATCTGGGCTTACAGATATCAGCGATAATATTTGTTGTTGTGGTTATTATTGTCATTACTATCACTGTCCAGCTATCTCTTGAGGCTTATCGCCTCCCCCGGGGGTGGCTTATCACCTAAACCTTAGGTTTGGAATCCACAGACTCCCTGGAACCACAGAATCAAATACGGACCAGCCCAAAGCAGCTCTGGCTTTGAATAGATCAGTGGAGAACTCTGCTGTACATCAGTTAGAAGTGTGCCTGGTGAGTCCTCATGAAAACAGCGGCTGTGTAAGCTTCACTGGAGGGCACCAAGACTGGTGGAGTTAATTGTACATATTGGGGAGCTGACTCTGTGAACCCCATTCAGCACACCCAGGCCTGGAGAGACTTTTAGAGCCAGCTTTGTGTGTGCATGTGAGTGTGTGTGTGTGAGAATGTACACCTAAGTGAGAGAGAGAAAGAGAATGTTGGGGAGGGGCCAGGGGAAAGGGAGGGAAACTTGTAGAATAGAGATTGCTGGTTAAAAAAATAAAACAAGGCAGTAAGGAAAGTATTACATATTCTTACCTCTAAAGCTGAATCAGGTTTGGGGCTAAAGGCCCAAAGCTAAACCCCCCTGAACCAACTCCCTTCCTGATTCTTCCCTTCTCTTGCTCTTCAGAGGGAATGATAAATTGGACTTTGATTGGTCAGGAACTACCGATGCATGCAGTCCTTTCTGCTAATTAACGTTGTGGTGGCTTTATTAGATGAACAACAGTTTACACACACTATGCTACACTATTTTCACATATAGGATGATGGGAGAAAGAAGACCTTCCAAGGGCTTAGTGGAAGCACTAGAGGCTGAGTGGAAGTACTGGGTGCTGAGAGGAAGTATTAGAGGCTGAGCTTGGACTTCATCACCAAGCTTTCACACCCTTCAAGGGCTTGGGTAAGTCGCTGAATTTCTCCACCTGGGTTTGCCTATCTGCAAAATGGGAATAATCGTGTGGTATATCTCTCTGGAGCTGCTAATGAATGTTTGCAAAGTGCTTTGAAGATGCTAATTATTGTTATCCCTGCAAATATCAGTTTAGGTTTGTGAAGTACACTTCAGACTGGAAGGTACTGTATAAGCGTGAGATGATCCTGTCATTGTTGTTATTATTTACCATCCTCTCAGGGCAGTATCAAGCCCTTAGGCTCAATTACCCCAATCAGCTTTAAAAATCTGTGAGGGAAGGGTTCTCACAATTAAATCACAACTTTTCCCAAAGAAATGGGAGACTCTTCCACTAGGGACCATTACACAGAGACACCCAGGCTTCATGAAATGAGAGACTCTGGTTCAGATTTTAACCTCAGTGATTAAAGCTCATCCATTTTGTTCTTTCAGTCAACTGAGGAACTCCACCAAGATGCAGAAACATTTAAGTGAATCAAATTCTTTGGTGGGGGAAGAAAAACTGATTTGGGCGACAAAAATCAACCTAGATTCCATATTCGCAAAAAGGTGAATGGTTCCTGCCTCCTGTGGATTGGCCTAATGCCTGGCTGGATATATTGGCCAGAACTGGAAGGTGGGAAGAAGATGGGCAAAATGGAGACATTAGGAGGCACTTGCACATGGAGATCACAGAGGGCAACATCACAACGCTCTTCTAAACTACTTCTAGTGCCACCGCCTTATTAAGCTTTATTAAAGTCACTTTTCCTCAAAGAGACCTTCCCCATTTTGAGCCCTCTCTTCCCTGGCTCCCTCTCCCTTCTGCGTTGTCTTTGCATATTGATCTCTGATCTCTGGGTATTTGATATTTGCCCCACAGTCCTTACATATCTATACATCATATAATATAAATTATGTATATTAATGTCTGTCTCCCCATCTAGGTTGCAATCTCACTGTAGGCAAGGAAGGTGTCCAATAGACTTTGTTGCGTTGTACTCTCCCAAGCACTTAGTACAGTGCTCTGCACACAGTAAGTGATCAATAAATACCATTGTTGATGATGACGATGGTGACTTTGGGAGTCAGAATTCTGAGTTGAATGGGCAATTGTAACCAGTGGATTCAATAAAGATTTTGCTGATGTTCTTATGCATAGGGTCATATGCCAATAATAATGATGGTATTTGTTAAGCGCTTACTATGTGTCAAGCACTGTTCTAAGTGCTGGGGGGGATTCAAGGTAATCAGTTTGTCCCACGTGGGCCTCACAGTCAATCCCCATTTTACAGATGAGGTAACTGAGGCACAGAAAAGTTAAGTGACTTTCCCCACAGCTGAAAAGTGGCAGACCGGAGATTAGAACCCACGACCTCTGACTCCCAAGCCCATGCTCTTTCTCCTAAACCAGTTCAGCCATATTCATCCCAATCCTATTTACTGCACTTCCTCAAATAACAGCAAGCTCTCTTGCAATCATAGCTGGAGTGGAAATACCATAGGCCAATGATTTTCTCCTCTGTCGGCATCAACTCCCAATTACATTCTACCAGAATGATTTTATTGGAAGGGAATCAGCTAATAGACCCAAATATCATATAAAGGGGAGTGTGTGTGCGCAAGCACACAACCAATTGTCCTTCGTAGTCAAAGACAACTCCCTGATGATGAAATTCACCTATGGGCACGTGCATGTGGCTGAAACTAAGAATGGAAAAACAACACTTAAGGAACCTAACACCACCCAGCAACCCTTTTCCTTTTTGACCCAACAGTTTTCTAGAACAAACAAGTCAACAAATAGCCCTGTCTCTCCTTTAGTCAAGTAAACGTTGCAGGATTTACTTCAGGTCCTCGGGTCAAGAACCACCAGCTGAACCATGAGCTTAGACTAGCATTCTTGGTTCCACCAGTGGCTGGTCTAATACCGAAAATGATGGTATCTGTTAATCACTTGTTACTCCATGCCAAGCAGTCATTCATTCATAGTTATTGAGCACTTACTGTGTGCAGAGCACTTTACTAAGCACTGGGGTAGATAGGTGGTAATCAGGTCAGACACTGTCCCTGCCCACATAGGATTCCCAGTCTATGGGGGAGAGAGAACAGGAATTTAATCCCCATTTTAGAGATGAGGAAACTGAGGGTCAGAGAAGCTAAGTGACTTGTCCAAGAAGACCCAGGAGGCAGGTGGTGGAGCAGGGATTAGAACCCATATCCTCTGACTTCCTGACCTGTGCTCTTTCTGCTAGGTCAACCCTAATCTGCAGGTCCCTGCTTTCCTCAGGTGGGATTCTCCTATTTTTCAGGTTCCGCAAGCAGTAGAGAAGCCACAGGAGAACACGGTGCAAACCTGGAACTACAGATGCAGTCACCCCCTACCCTACAACTATGATCCTTGCACACTGGCAAACCATGACTTCCATCAGAATTTGTATTCCCACTTTGGAGGGTCCAGGGTGGTTAACACATCTGCAGACTGACTTCAGTAGGAGAGGGCTCTATATTTTTAAAATAAGAAAAAACTCAGAAGAGTATTTCAGGTGCCAAGGGGAAGGAGGTGAGGGAAGAACTAAAGAGAAAAACAACCCACAGATAGACACTGTGTAAACTCAGGGGTTGGGGGCCCAGTCAACTCCAGAAACTGACCACCACTCCTGCTCACCCTCCAGCCCCCACCATCTGCTTCAACCTCACTGGACAAGTTCTTGCCCTGCCCATACCCGATTTGATAATCCGGCTGAGTATTTTCCTAGCTGCACCAGCACCCGATGCACCTGCTCCGTGGCAGTATCCCCAAGGCTCTATTGCCTGCAATCATTTTGAATAGGGATCGCCTCACCTTGTGCTAATTTGCAGCCACCTCTGGGGAAGAACCAGGAGCCAACAACCCTCCATAATGGTTTTTAATGGGCAAAGCTACAGAATGTGTTCGCCAATTGAAACTTCCAGGGAAATTTGAGATGGTAAAATGCAATTACTACCCCAGTTGAGATGTATTATTAATAATAATGCTTAGCCTTGATATAGCACTTTCTGGCTTCAAAGCCATTTATAAACATCAGCTAATTAATCCTTACATCAGCACAGTGAAGTAATTAAGTATTATTATCCCCCGTTTTACAGGTGGGGAAACTGAGGCACACAAAGGTGAAGGGGACTTGCCAGAGGGCACAGAAGGGAGTTGCTCTCAGAAAGTTTTTCTGACTTCTAGGCCCAAACAATATACCCTCTTTAGATTCAGCAGTAGAAAGAGCCCGGGCTTGGGAGTCAGAGGTCATGGGTCTAACCCCGGCTCCGCCACTTGTCAGCTGTGTGACCGTGGGCAAGTCACTTGACTTCTCTGTGCCTCAGTTCCCTCTTCTGTAAAATGGGGATTAAGACTGTGAGCCTCACGTGGGACAACCTGATTAAACTGTATCTATCCCAGCGCTTAGAACAGTGCTCGGCACATAGTAAGTGCCTAACAAAGACCAACATTATTATTATTTTTATCTACTTCTTGGGGTAACAGGAGGGTTTGCATCATTTATGCATGTGTTTAGTCAACTGCACCTTTGATTACTTATTTTGCTTTCTCTATGCTTGCAAATATGTTGAAGGCAGTCTCTGCCATTACAGTGGAAGCTCGCTGTGAGAGAGAAGTGAGTCAGACGTAACAGTCGTGTTCCAGCTCGGCCTTTGTCATTCCAGACCAAAAGTGTTCATCTTCTCAGTCTGTTCTCCAAAGGAACTACCCCACTCTCATGGTCATTTCAACAGTAGAGTATTTTGTAATGCAGAACTGCTGGATTAGTCATTTTGAGTACAGATAGTGCATTTTAAGAATACTATATTAAAGTACTTGTAATCAATGAAAGGAGAGGGAAGGAAGGAATGTAAATGAAAAAGGTAAAAGTGTAAAGCACAAAACATTTGCTCAAATTCCCAATGAAAAACCCACTCACCCACCCAAAACCCCCACTCATGAAAACTAAAAATTTACTCTTGGTTTTACATTTTCCTTGATGATTTTTTTTCCAATTACATATTCACTAAGGTGTGTCCTACCCCGACACACTGTCAACTACAAGACCTCCACCATCTCCTCAGCTGTTAGAACCCACCACCAGGACTAGAACTTGCACTGTGAATCAGACTTTAAAACTCAAAAGGATTATTGCACTTTGTCTATTATGTCTCGCAGAAACAAAAGAATGGAGTTGGTGGGGACTCTCATAAAGCTGAGACAGATGACAGATGGGGAAATGAGAGCTGACTTCACACTCACCTCAGCCAATCACTTCTCCCAAGGGGCTCCAAAGAAATCCACTGGAATTAGAGTCTGTGTTTGTGGGGTTGCCAGCAAAAGGGAGCAGGAAGGGAAGCATTGATCTTATACCTCTAACAAATATATCAAGAACTGGTCTTTTTCTAACTGAAGCCAGTTCCTTCCCCTACACTCCCTTCCCCAGTGGACGATGCTTTAGGAAAAGAGGAGACTTATTTTAGCACTGCCAATAAAAAGGAAAAAAAAAATCAGGAGAAAAAGGAAAATCTTGTCACTAATGCTGAAAGTTTTTACTTTCTTGTCCAAACAACCTAAAAGTAAAATAAATTTATCCACAAGACCCAAAGCACCTGTCAAGCCGCTACTTTTTCTTTTAAACAGGAAAAATAAAACATAGCTGGTCCAGAAAGCTACACAAAACCCAAGGCTTTGCTTAAAATGCCAAAATATCTTCGATAGGACATTTACACACCTATAAAAACAAAGGATTCTATCCGAAATGCCAATAAATGATTCTAAGGTTGTATTAGAGCCATACAGCTGCAAAAACATGGACTAGATCTCTGATGGAGTTTAAAGCTACAGTATTTGACCAGAACTCTGGTTTACCAATTTTCACCAGAACAGCTCTAAAGTGGCACCGCTAGACACAAAATGGTCTTTGTTCAACCTTCAAGACATCCACAAATATGGCAAGTCAAGTGACTCTCCTTCTGACATGCTTTTGTAAAAGAAAACAGAAGGGGATCGAGCAAAATTTGGGTGGAGTAAACTTTCGTTTTTCAAAGCTCATATGAAAACTCGGAAGACTGGAGGCCAAAGCCATGCCATTAGAACAGGCTCTAATAAGCTGAGAAATTGCAAAACAAATGTAATTATTTTAGAGGTAGACTCTCCAAAACAGCCAGAACACCTCATGCCTTCCATTCTGAAATCCAAGTTAGGAAAAAAAAAAAAGTGAAAAGAAATGTTAGAAGAAAGGATTTTCCCTAATGTTTCTAATCGGTCTAAGCTTCTATTAAGCCATTATGACACTGCACAGATGTCATTTTGACACATTTTTGAGTCACACGGGCTGGAAGTAGTTGTTTGCTGAACTTTCCCCTTGGGCACCCGGAGGAGGATTTCTCTTGTAATTCCAGTTCTGGTTCGGCTTGGTGCGTCTCTTAACAGTTCTTGTTTTGTTATTAACTCAATGACTAACTGACAGAGGTGTTTGGGGTTTGAAACGGTGCCACAGAAACTTCTCTCTTGTCTCTGCGATGATGTAAACACTCATAAATGGGAAGACTGGAGGAAATAATGGCAATGGCAAGTGATGGAGTAGACGTGCAGGCTACCTTCAGCTAACCAAAATTCCCAGATTTACCAAAAACAAAACAGCCAGCCTGACAGCATAACTGTCTGCACTATGTTTAAAGGTTTCATTAGCAATAAATTACCAGGTGAAGATTCTATGGGGGTAGAAGAAAAATAGATGAAACCAGTCCCTCTTTGGGCAGAGACCGTGTTGACCAACTCTATTGCGTTGCACTTTCTTAGCGCGTCGTACAGTGTTTTGTCTATAGAAAGCACTCAAATATCATTGTTCAAGTATAAAGCTGACAAAAATCAATCATATTTATTGAGTCCTTACTGTGGGCAGAGGACTGTACTAAGCCCTTGGGAGAATATAACATGAGTTGGTAGACCCGTTCTTTGCCCATGAGAAAACCGCTGGGCAATTTAACTCAAACACATCCTTAGACAGTGAATCCCACGTGAAACAGAGACAGTGACTGATCTGCTTATACTTTATCTACCCCAGTGCTTACTGCAGTACTTGGCACATAGTAACAGCAACAACATACCATAACTGTTACTGTTGTTAAAGACTGTCTTCAAATTCTAATGTATACTCCCAAACACTAAATACTGTGCCCTAGATAGAATAAGCATCCAGTAAATATGATTGATAGAATGAAAGTTGAGAGCTATTTAGAGTTCAGTAAGACTTTTAATTCCATCCCTCAGGATGTCCTTATGGAGGAGTTGAAGATGTATGGCCCATTTACTATTAGGAGAGCACTCTGCTCTCTGAAGGGGCGAACCTAAAGGGAGGCCATCAAAGCCAGGGGTAGGAATACAGCAGGGTGTCAAGCTAAGATCATACACAGTGGTGTTCCCCAGGGATCAGTCCCAATGCCAGAAAGATTTCATATCTCTGTTGCTGAACTGGACAGAGAAAATGAGACCCTGCTCAGCAGATGATTCTGAATGAGAAGATGCTACTAAACGATCTCTTGATATTCTTTGAGCACCTACTCTGAACACACTTGGGAGACTGATAGAGTTGGCAGATGTGATTTTGCTCTCAAGGAGCTTACAGTCTAGTGGGAAAGATAGACTCTAACCTAAATTACAGGTAGGAAGAGGCAAATAACAGGCAAGAATAGAATTCAAAGAAACTTAGACCTACAGGGAAAATGGTCCTTCCAGAACAGGAAATTGAGCATGAGCCAATAGCCAAGTGCCATTTCAAGAAAAAGTCAACATGGCACTGGAATAGGTTAACAGGTCAGAGTGGCAAAGTAAAGCTTTCTCAGACAAATCCATATTCAAGTCCTGGGTCCTGCTTTTTGATAGCATAAATGATGCTATAAAAAGGGTTGGAGAGGGCCAGGAGCTAGGCCAAAGAAGAAGGACAAATGTGATTAAAGGGTTGGTAAAATGGGTGCTTCTTACACAAGTTAAAAGAATTAAGGTTATTTGGTCAAGAAAGGGAAAGGCTGTACGGAGTCTTAGTCACAGACTTCAAGTCTGTGGAAGAACTCATTGGGGTAAAACCATTGAAATGGACTAAGTGAGATTGGGAACTTTCCATTCCAACTGTCCTTGAAGGGATGAGGAGGGGATCTAGTCATTCACTTGCAAGGAGACAGGGAACAGGGCCAGGTGATCTCACAAGATCTCTTCTAGCACTGTGAATCCATCATGCTGACTTATAGACCAGGAATTCAAGTTTGAGGGCCAAAAGATTAGAGATGAAATTCCCTCCACTTAGCCATTCTCCTTTTGTTCCCTCAGCAAAACCAAGAGTAAGCCATGCAGTTTTGTTCTCAAACATAAGGATGATAATAACAACAACCATGGTCTTGGTTAATCACTTACTTTGTACCAAGCACTGTACTGAGTACTCAAGTCCTACATGGGACTTACAGTCTCAGTCAATCTTATTTAAGTGCTTGCTGTGTGCAGAGCACTGTACTAAACATTTGGAAGTGCAAGTAGGACAGAGAACAGATATTGAATCCCAGTTTTGCAGATGAGAGAACTGGGGTTCAGAGAAGTGAATTGATTTGCCCTAGGTCGCACACCAGATATGTTGGAGCCAAGTTTAGAAGCCAGGTCATCTGAATCCCAAGCCCCTGCTCTTTGTACGAGATCACACTGTTTCCCAAAATGATCATTCAGTACAGAGTTCTCAAAGCATCTCATCAAGATGATCTTTTGAGGCCTTCAAATATCCCTTCTTGGAGGCTGGGAGGGTCACCTCTGATTCTCCCGCACTACTCAGGTTATCCAACTAGTCAATGGGAAGTCAGCTGCCACTGTGACATTCTAAGCACCGGACCTTATACCACATTAATCTATGGTATTTATTGAGCACTCAAGGGCCAAGCACTGTACTAAACACTTGGGAGAGTACAACAGGAGTTAGCCATACAGTCCTGCCATTAAGAAACACACAATCTAAGGGATCAGACAGAGTGATGTCAAATTTTGGGGGAATGTTTTTCCATCAGTACCCCCCTTAAAATACGTTCATCTCAGGCCTTCTCAAACAAAACACAGAAATTTAGCATTGGTGTTTACTCGCTGACAGCAAGGGCACTGAATTAATTAATGGGTTCACTTATGGTTGCCAAGACGTACATTAAACCAGACAAAGCTTATGCTGATTCAGCACAATCTCCTCAATGAGCACAATTAACTTTTAACTTTTTTTATGGCATCCCCCAGCCAACGCCATCAAGAGAAGTTTCTACCTGCCGTCTTCAACGGCCTTCCTGCCGCTCTCAGCCCTTTTGATGCTGCTGAAACAAGCTACGTTATGCTACATGTTGCAACATTTGGCTCCAAAACAACTCAAAAAGCCCAGGAGTCTCCGCCAAAAGCCTGGCACCCATGGCTTCCAATTCTGAGGAACATTTTCGTTTAAAACTCTCTTCTCTCTTTTGTTTAGTTCTTGCTTTTCTCTTCCACAGTCCTCCTCTTCCAGGTGATCTGCTGAACAGGTTCCTGGCAGAATTCATCTTGTTGCTTGTGTTCTTTGCCCCCATCTCTATAAAAAAAGCGGGGCAACTGGCTCTAAAGGAAAGTCTAAATGAATCATTTAACTGTTTACGCTTTCTTTGCCATCATATGATAGTTTGCCTGTGAAGCAATATTCTGCTCATTGAATCAACTGAGGTACAGGGTGGGGCAACACACTGAATCCAAAATTATAACCCGGCAAACGAGTCCCAAATCGCTCATCCCAGACTCAAGAAATCAAGTCCTGTTTCTCTCTCTCTCTCTCTCAATTTCTTGACGCTTCTTTTTGGTTCCTATCGTCTATTTATTTTGCCCTACTGAACCATTTTTCCCCACCAACCTCCAGGAACAGGCTTCTGCCAAGGGACAATATGAAAAGATTCATTAAAATCCAGTCCCATAGAGATGAGGATTTTTTTTAACCTATTTTTGCTTTTTTTTTTTTTTTTTATAGAACCCGAATTTTAAGCACCTGACCGGAAAAGCAGGGTTAATAATTTTGGGTTAATAAAACACCTTTCTCCTCAGGATATTTTACTTCCCACTAAAATCCAGTCAGAGACACCCACTGAGTTGAGGTGTTATAACTCTCTTGCTCCACGGGCAACAGAAGTAACCCTATCTATAGGAGCTGAAAGATCTTATACAAAACAGGGGAAACTTTAAAGTCACATCAGAAGATCCCCAACAGTCAGTGTTTATTGAGCACTTGCTGCATGCAGAGTCTTATACTGCTTGGGAAAGTATAATACAGTAGAGCCGTATGATCCCTGCCCTCAAGAAACTTCCTGGCTGAGATTCCCCCAAGCAGTAAGAAGAAGAGGCAAAGAATGGTCTGGTCAGACACTACGTGCCCAGGGGAATAACTTCCACCCAGATATACTGATCTGGGACAAGCAGGGCCAGTGGTCAAAGTAGTAATAGTATTTATTAAGCACTTACATGTGCAAAGCACTTCACTGAAAGCTGGGAAAGAATTATATGGATGAAATAGACATGGTCTCTGATGCCCAGGGGGTTCACAATTTAAGAATAACGAGGTGAAGGGGAGAGAAGAGGAGACAGATGACAAATAGGTAAGGAAAGTTGAATAAAAATATAAAAGCTAAGGCTGAAATGTAAAAGAAGTAACAGTAGGCTCAATGATCAGTGGCTGCTATTTGTGCTTGCTCTCCCAAAGGCTGGAGACCAAAGCCCTATCTTAGATTTGCCCTGGTCAGATTCTCATCTCCAGAGATGCTTTCATTAGACATAGTCTCAAAATTTCCTCTAACTTCTCACAGATCTGGACCCTGACTAGTGGATCAGAACTGTGCCGATGGGACACATCTATTCTACAATTTTCCTATCCCTGGGTTAAGGCCCACATGACCATCAGAGTCATTGTTCTCCTTTTTTAACATGGTAGATCGATTCATAATACCCTAAAAGCTGATTCCAACAGAATGCAAGTGCCTTTTTCACTTTGAAAAGAAAACGTTCAGGGACCCTAGCTGTAGTGGAATGAATAGGCAAAGAGTTCCTTAGCCCATATTCTTCAACCGTCCCTTAAAACAAGTTGGTATTACTTGGTCCATTTTACAGAAAAACTCTAAGCCCTGAGGTCGAATATCTGCCCAATGGCACCCAGTACTGACAAGAGAAGAGATTATTCCCAACATCCTCTAAATGTCCCTGCTTCTGAACATCTACTTGGGACCATTAGAGTGGAAATGATTTACAAGACCAGATGCTCTTGACACTCCAATGATGACAAAATTCTGTATGTGTTTGACTAATTGGGAGTTGTAGAAAATCTCTACTGATGGCACTAGGACTGACTCCACACAGTTCCAGATCTTTCCATTTTCAGATATGTCATCGCACTGCCTAGCTGAGGTCCCAGGGCTCAAAAGAGTAATAACTGTTTTGTTTTTTGGGCAAGTCACTTCTGTGTGCCTCAGTTACCTCACCTGTAAAATGGGGATCAAGACTGTGAGCTCTGTATGGGACAGGCACTGTATCCAACTAACTCAATTACCTTGTATCTACCCCAGCAGTTAGTACGATGTCTGACACATAATAAGCGCTAAACAAATACCACAATTATTATTTGTTTTAACCCATGCCTCAGAGCTAGCTATGGGGATGTTTTGCTTATCACCACCCCTGACATTTCTGGTACTAAAACCCTCATTCTTGGGGACAGAGGGTTCGTCACGACGAATATGGATCCTCGGCTCTGGTGTGTACGGATGATGGGACAGTGTAGGGAGGCAGGAAAGAGAACCGTCGGGGACTGCAGCGCCACATATCAGAGGCCGCAAGGAGGGACAAGACTGCAGGAGAAGGAAATGTAGTCTGCCCCATTTAGGGATCTTCCATAGATAATGCATAAAGGGGCAAATCTAACCACAGGTAGAGCAACCATCTCCCGCTCCAAACCTTCAAAACTTCAATGCCACCAAGCAACAGAATGGAACAGTGAGGAGTTCTATGTCAATCAGTGGTACTTATTGAGCGCTGATGCTGAACACTGTATTGAGCATTTGGGAAGAGTACAGTACAATAGCCTTGGGAAACACAATCCCTGTGCTCAAAGAGCTTACATTCTAGGGGAAGAGTCTATGATCTTTCCTCTAGCCATATTTTGGTAGAGACAGTGTTGTCAAAAATCAGGTCAAAAGACAATCTTCCACAGATTGGTATATCAGACCCTAACTAATGGGAGAATTGATAGAATTGATTTTTTTTTTCCTGAAGAGCCCTAAGGGACTATTTTATCCCATTCCACAGTGCAGTGTCCTTATGACATGGACTGCACTACATGTTTAAACTATCTGGATCACTCAGCTCAAAAAAATTCACTCTTGCTTGAAATATTTGGATAATTGACTAGAAATGTGTGCCTAATTCAGACAAAAGGTATTTTAAAACCTTAATTATCTAAGGAATTTACATGTACAGACCCATGTTGGGACTACCCAGAGCTGGGGAGAGAGTTGGTAATTACCTAGTAACTTTAAGACTATGTTGACCCCCCAACGGGGTATTTTAGGCCAAGATTCCCCTTTGGGGCTGTAGTTCCTGGCCTTGCAACTCCCACCAAGGTAAATAGAAAAATTCCAGGCAGAACAGGGAAACAGTTTAGTGGAAAGAACACGGGACCTGGGTTTAATCCCGGCTCCGCCACTTGCCTGCTGTGCAACTTTAGACAAGACACTTAACTTCTCTGTGCCTCAGATTCCTCAACTGTAAAATGGAGATTAAACATCTCTTCCTGTGAGCCCGATGAGGGATTGTATCCAATCTGATTATCTTGTCCCCACCCCAACGCTGACTACAGCACATGGTAAGCGTTTAAGAAATACAACCACCTCTTCCGTGCCTATTTTTCATCTTACATCAATGGTTTTCGAGTTCTCCGAGGCCAGTCCAAAGCCTGGGCTGTGGGATCATTTAGGACTGGGCATTAAAAAAATACATCAAAATTAAAAGAAAATATTTTTGACTTTTCAAACTTGAACCGGGTTATTTCCCGAGGGAGGAGGAAGGAGGTGATCCAAAGGGTCCCAAGCCAGGAAAAACAGTCACTTGGGCCAGGCCCCACTCCCTCTGAAAGCCTGGTGGAACCATCCTCAGGAAATAAATCAGCTAGGTTAGGTGTCTTCTCCCTGAGTCCCCCATAGCCCCTCCTCTACTGGAGGGCTCTGTTCTCTCAAACCTGCTTCTGCCCCCTCCGACATTCCCTGCTTCCGGCATTGTCCTTTCCCTCTTAGAAAGTCATCTTTTGGCCCAACTTTTTTTTGAGTCCCTAAGAGCTGCTGAATGAATATGCCAGAAAATGCTATTTCTAGTAAATTTACTCTGCTCTTTCCAATAGCCAGCATTATGGCTTAGTAGAAAGAGCACAGGCCTGGAAGTCAGGAGGACCTGAGTTCTAATTCCAGCTCCACCACTTGTCTGCTGTGGGACTTAGGGCCAGTCAATTTCTCTGTGCCTCAGTTACCTCATCTGTAAAATGGGGATTAAGACTGTGAGCCCCATGTAGGACATGGACTGTGCCCATTCTCATTAGCTTGTACCTATCCCAGCTATCCCACATAGCAAATGCTTAAGAAATACCATTAAAAAAATCCTGCTCCCCAAGCAGAGAGAAGATATGGAAGGAAGGTTGAGTTGCACATTCCTCGGAGACCAGATCCGGTTTGGGACAAAAGAGAAAGAGTTCGAGAGGAATCAGTCAGTGCTATTTATGTATTTATTGGAGTTCTTACTGTGTGCAGAACACTGTACTAAGCACTTGAGAGAATACAACAAACCTGGGAATTTGGCACTGGCACACAAAGCCACTGCTGTCCTTATGGCTGAATTTCACCGGTCAGTAGCGCCACCCTCTGCTTCCCTTTCAGTCTGAGGATCCTTACCACCCACTCAGGATTAATATCCCTCCTGGTCTTCCCAGAGGAGCCTTGATCCCAGGGTGTCAGTCTGGGCCTGGGGACAATGGTGGGAGGCTATGTGCCTGCTCTCTATCTGCCTATCTAAACTCTGCTGGTGACTCACTGGGAGCTTGGGTCTCCTCTCTAGGCTCCAATTTATTCCCCTATAAAAAGGGAATAATGGCATGCACGGCACCTGCCTTCGAGGGCTATTGTGAAACCGATTTAATGAATTAAGCGCTTTGGGATCCCTCGATGAAAGGTTCTCTAAGTGTTAAGTCTCATTAAAGATGCAAAATAAAAGACCCTATGATTTCATCACTGGATTCTTCTCTTACACCAGACTCAAGAAAGAATACACCAATTACCTCCTCTAGGAGAGAAGCACGACCCTGTAGGCCCGGGCCTCGACTGCCCTCGCAAACATTGTGGTCTAACCTTAATTCTGCCACTGGTTTGCTGTGTGGCCTGGGGCAAGTTACCTAACCACTCTGTGTCTCAGTTTCTTCATCCGTCAAAAGGGGCTAATCATGCTTACCTACTTCACTGGAGTGTTGTGTGGGGTGGTTAATTAATGATTATAAAGCATTTGAAAATATAAAGTGCTCTATACGTGCTAATTACAAATCCAAGAAAAGCACCAAGGTTCAATTTTTTTAATTACCTATATATTTTATTGAAAATACGTAAAGTGTGTAATAAAGTGAACCTTTGTGTCCAAAATTACTACCTACTAGTAGCATCTTGTTCACTCCACAGCCTGAACTACAGGATTAATTCCATTTCCAGAGTTTAACCAATATGCCAATGCCCGACCTATGATTTGCTGTGTTATAAAACTGTTATTATAACTCAATTAAGCTAACCCAGAGGGACCCCTCACCGACAGGTAGTAATAAAAGCAAGGATCGTATTCAATGCCAAACCGACTGGTGTCAGCGTTTGAAAATATGATGTACTTCCCCTTGGAAGAATGTGAAGAAAAGTCCACCAGGCTGAGTTTCCAAGTGGAGTGATTTCACAGACCGATTAGAAAAGGCAACAAGAAAGCAAAGGGAGAACCATGCAACTGAAAGACTGACACCCTCCATGGAGAATGCTCTGGGTCTACTAGTGATCTGCCAAACAACAAAATTCCCAAGTTCCTAATTTTAAAATAATTGAAGCAGTCACTTAATCCATCGATGGTACTTACTGAGCACCTGTGTGCAGAGCACTATGCTAAATGCTGGGATGAGTATAATGGAGTCAGTAGATGTGAACCCTGCACTCAAAGGGTTTACAATCTAGCAGGGAAGACAGACACTAAGTTGGAGTAAAGAAGAAACAGTGGGAAAACCAAAGGGTTTGGGGACAGGGATGCTGGGGGCATGGGGGGGTGGAGTGGCCCACAGGTGGACTGCCCATGTGACACAATGGCCCAATGTCAACCTGATGCAGAGACCCCAGCCCCTATAGAGCAACCTTTGTTTCCAGTCCTCAACTGAGGGGTTTAGTTACCTTACCGATCCTGATCCAAATAGGCTTTTCAGTCAAACTCTATGAGGGATTTTTTTGGTGTTGCTTCAGCACAATATGTTCAAATCAATTTGTAATCAATTTAAGGTTTGTTCTTTAATTTCCTATTCCCAAACTGACCCAGTGGAAGAGGTTAGGGAGGCAAAAAAACACAGTGCCAAACTCAGTAATGCTCCTTGTCATTCATTCAATCATATTTATCAAGCACTTACTGTGGGCAAAGCACTGTGTGACTTTGGACAAATAACTTATTCTCAGTTTACAGATGAGGAAACAGAGACCCAAAGAGATTAAAATAACTGCTCTCCCTACCTCTTAGATTTTGATCCCCATGAGTAACAGGGATTGGGTCTGATACGATTGTACTGTATCTACCATAATGTTTGGCAAATAGTAAGGGCTTAATAAATGCCATCATTACTTTTATTGATAATAATAATAGACACCGAAAGCCCTACATCCAGCTTCAGAAGATTTACTTCTCTCCTAACTCTTCCTCTGTTTTGTTTTTTTTTTTTTAGAACTGCCCTCTCTAGACTAATTTTCCTCCAACTGCCTAAAAACTTCACCATTCATATTAGATCTTGTAGATAATCTAATTGTATTCATAAAAGACTTAGTATTATCAATCAATGGTATTTAGTGTGCAAATCACTATGCTAAGCACTTGGGAGAGTACAGGCGCAAACTTGGTAAACACACTAAGGAGACGGGTCATTTGGGGACTATGGTATGAGAGAAAGCTCAGCCATGGGAGAGGGTAGTGGGTCAGGGAAGATGGGTTTCCATCCCTGAAGCAAAGGAAACAGGGTCATGGCAGGAGATGGTGGCAGATAGGAAGGGGCTTAAGAGGCTGTCTGGGGTAGAACCATGAAACCCACTGTGAGGATTTTTAATTTGATTCAGGAGGCCAACAGAAAAGCCTGCAGGGCTCTTGGGTGGGGAGTTTCCAGATCAAAAAGACCAACCCCTGAGAAACTGGAGGCTCCTGTGGCCAACATCCTGAGGAGGGGGTGACCCAGTCTGGGGAGACCAATCAGTACCAATCATTAATCCATATCATCTATTGAGTCCTAACTGTTGCACTGTACTAAATACTTGGGAGAGTCCAGTGAAACTGAGTTCTTAAGCGTGTTCCCTGTCCACAAAGAGCTCACAGTCTAGAGTGGGAAGGCAGACATTAAAAGTAATTACAGACATGGACATAAGTGTTATGGACTGAGCATGGAGTGAATATCAAGTGCTTATAGGGTACAGAATTGAGTGCAAGGGTGACAACAGAAGAGAGAAGGCACAGGGGAAAAGATGGTTTAATCAGGGAAGGTCTCTTGGAGGAGATAGTTTTAATACGGTAGCAAACAACCCTTCTTTGCTCATCACTCCATCTGCTCCAAGAGTCCTTCCCTGATGAAACTATATTTCCCACTGTGCCTTCTACCTTCTGTTGTCACCCTTGCACTAAATTCTGTACCTTGCTCAATTCAGTCCAGCCTCTACTGCTGGGCACCCAGGGTTGGAAAACCATCATAGTTATCCCCTAAAAATCCAATCGGAGAGCAATGTTGTCACATAGGAGCGAGGAGATTGGGCTCAGCCTAAAGGAGAGAGACGGAGGGAGGGGGAGAGAGGGAGAGAGAGAGAAAGAGAGAGAGAGGGAGAGATGGGGTAGATCTAAGATGTACATGGAAGAAATATGTCAAGAACTAGATGCAGAATGGAGGGAAGAGCAAGAATAGCAGTGGAATTCGAGCATCTGCTGAATACAACACACTCGATCAAGGGCCTGGGAGTCAGAAGGTCATGGGTTCTAATCCTGGCTCTGCCACTTGTCTGCTGTGGGACCTTGAGCACATCCCTTCACTACTCTGTGCCTCAGTCACCCTATCTGTAAAATGGGAATTGAAAATGTGAGCCCCACTTGGGACTGGGACATCCAACACGATTTACTTGTATCCATCCCAGCGTTTAGTACAGTGCTTGGCACATAGTAACTGCTTAACCAATTCCATCATTATTATTACTTTATTATTATTAAGCACTTCGGAAATAAGACAAACATGTGACCCACTTCCTGCCTACAAGGAGCTTATACTCTAAAGGACAAGACAGACCTAGATATACTCATAAGCAGTCGAAGATGTGTCCATTGTAGAGTCTGAGGAATAGACAGGCTAGCAGACAGCAGTGAGGCAGTAGAGTGGGAGGGGAAAGCTAATGGGGGGGGGGGGGCTAGACCTACCGTTTTAATTAGCCATAGCTCATCCAAGAGGAGATGTTGGATAAACAGCAAGTTACTAGGTTTGTCATGAAGGTGAGAGGTCAGGGTACAAGATGGCCGTCCTCTTCATACAGATGGAAGTTGAAACCATGCAAGTGGAAAGGGCAGAGGACATGGAGCCAGAAGACAAAGTTTCTAATCTCTGCCCTGCCACCTGCCTGCAGGGCGACTCTAGGCAAGTCACAACTTTCTTGTGCCTCAGCTTCCTCATCTGTAAAATGGGGATAAAATAACTATTATCCTTCTCCCTTAGATTACGAGCCCCTTGTCGGAAAGGGACTGTATCCAATCTGATCACCTTGCAACTACCAAGCCCGTGGCACATTGTAAAGCACGTAATACCCTTTTTTTTTATTACTATCTGAGGAATCAAGAGCAAAGGTAAGGTGAAGAGCAGGGGATTGCCATGAGGCAGTTGGCTTGGAGGAGGATTTGGGGATCTTTGAAACAGTAACAGTGCTGCTACCTACACTCCTTAAAATGATTCCCGCTCTGAAGCCAACTTCCTGAGAGTCCAGTTTCTCCCCTCCTTGAACACGCTCCTTCCCACCCCTTCCACCCCCCACCACTCCAGATGAAACAGTGGGACTTGAGGCTGTTTCCCCATGCTGGGGTACTCCAGGACCAAAACCTCCAGGTGAAACCCGAGGTGCCTGCATATGGTAGTGAACCTGTCCAGTCCTGCTTGGAAAATCTGCTCTGTTTGCGGTAGCCCAGACTCCCTTTCACCTGTGTTCACCTTAGCACTGCTCACTTGTTTCAACAGAAATGAGAAGCCTAAGGTGCGGTATTGGATGAGCCCCAGGAAAAAGTTTGCTGGATCTGCAATATTGCCACTGCCCAAAATCATAACACGGCCCCCTGGCGCCTGAAAGGGAAGCAGTAAATAGGATGGAGACACGAGCACCGTTAGACGAGGACACTGTTTTCCCCAGCTGAAACCTGGCCTTTCTACACTTCCACCCGGCCAAGGTGAACTTTAGGCAGGAGTGGGGGCCGTGGGATTCAGCCAGCTTCAACTAGCACCCCTTCAGCTCTCAGTTACCCAAGGAACAATTTCTTCTGCAAGTCTGTCTGGCCCACGAACGTGTTCCTTTATGCAAATGACTCTCGAGCTAGATGAAGAACGAGGTTTTCCAGCCCAACACGGGTGCTAGCATGTCCAACAGGCACTGGTTCAGAACGTTTAGATAGCTCAGCGATAGGCTCTTGGGAAACATTGAGATAGCTAGATAGATGAATAGATACAAAGCTTGGTGATAAGAGGTGAAGGATCTGAGAGGAGCTAGTCCTCAGTTCAGTGGAAAAAACAAGAGACAGTAAGTAGCTTGTCATCGCAGGCATTTCGTAAGAGAAACTCTGCGGGGAGCATGTAGCATGTTCGGCAGTCTACATGATTCATACGGCGTCGTTTGGCCAACCGAGCACACACATACCTTCAAACGTCGACAAGTTAGACTTAGAATGAGCCGTGTGAACATCTGACACATAAAAACTGGAGCTTGAGTGAAGCTACTCTGACTCTATCCTGGGAGGTAAACTGCCTCAAGTGTTTTTTCCCTAGATTCTTCTGCAGTAGGTAAACAGACAAAGCCCCGGTTGGTCTCTAGGGTAGCATCCCAGTGAAATTTTCCAGAAAGAGTGTGAGGGGGTGGAGGGCACATCCTTCTACCACCTGGCTTTCTCTGAGTTTGCTCAAATTTCCAGTCCTCCCCCCAGCCCCAAGACCCTGTTTCAGTACTGACTCAGGCAATCAACATTAAAGAGGGACAATCTGGGTGGTATATAGGATTATAGGACAGCAGAAAATAAGGAGTCGTCAGTCAAGACCAAGATGGTCAGATTATGAGCCCCCTGAAGACCAGGAGCCAAGGTTAACTTCCACCTGTGCAATCCTTCCCTGCATTCAGCACAGTGCTCAAGAGTCAACCAATACTGTCAGTACCACTACAAGACTGTCTGCACCATTCTAGAAAGGATGGAAAATAAATCCCCCAGCTAATCAATAGGATGGATCACGTACCTATTTGTGCAGAGCAAGACATTCCTCATCCAATCAATAGTATTATAATAATAATAATGTTGGTATTTGTTAAGCGCTTACTATGTGCCGAGCACTGTTCTAAGCGCTGGGGTAGACACAGGGGAATCAGGTTGTCCCACGTGGGGCTCACAGTCTTAATCCCCATTTTACAGATGAGGGAACTGAGGCACCGAGAAGTTAAGTGACTTGCCCAAAGTCACACAGCTGACAAGTGGCCAAGCCGGGATTTGAACCCATGACCTCTGACTCCAAAGCCCGTGCTCTTTCCACTGAGCCACATCCCTGCTCTATGCAGAGCACTGTATTAAGGACTTGGAAGAGCAGACTTGATCCCTTCCTCAAGGAGCTTAGTCTAGCCACAGAAAGAAGATAGAGGAAGAGACTAACCTAAAACATGAAGTCTATGGAGTGATAATTAGAGAGTTGCATCAATGTAGAAGAGATGGTAGTAAGTGGTGGGCATCAAGGCAGCAGGAAGTGACTTAGGAAGAGCTTCCACTAGATTGTAAGTTCCTCGAGAGCAAGGCCTCCGGTCTACCAAGTCTATCATTCTCTCCCAAATGCTTAGTTCTCTCCTGCCCAGAGTAAGTGCTCAATACCACTGATTGATTGAGACAGGATTTGAGGAGCATCTTGTAGGTAGACATCTTGTAGGTGTCAGGGAGGATAGACAGAATTAGTGAGCTGAAAGACAGCACCTAAGCCACTAACTTTCCAATTAGAGATGAATGTTAACTCTTCCAGTTAAGATCACTCTGACATTTCACCCCCAGAGGACAATGAATCAGTGGCACTGAGAAAATAGGAGCAGCAAATTTGATTTGATGCAAGGTTGGGGGATGAAAAAAACAACAGAGGTCAAAACTGCTATTTCAGCAGGGGATTCCACATAGTATTTCCATCCAAACACAGACAAAATATTTCCATTCCCTTAAAGTGTGATCATGGGACACGTGACCAACCCAAGACCATTAGTGAGGGAAGGATACCACAAAATAGCCTCCACTTTTCCTGGCTCTCCAGCTATTGGAAACAGGTGAAATGAATGAAAGTACTTTATCTCTAAGAATTAAAAGAGCTTTAAAAATAGTTGCTGGCCTGTTGTCTTTCATTTTTTATGGTATTTGTTAAGTGCTTACTATGTGCCAGGCACTGTACTAAGCACTGGGTCCATGTCCATGGGCCTCACAGTCAATCTCCATTTTAGAGATAGAGTAACTGAGGCACAGAGAAGTTAAGTGACTCACCCAAGGTCATACAGTAAGCAAATGGCCGAGCCAGGATTTCCCCAAAGAGTGCCAGTTTTCAGTGGGCAAGTAATGCTACCTGCCAACTATTCACTTTGCTACTAAGCTCTCTAACACAGACATAAGCAGTGTAATGTTCACCCAGCCAGAATTCTCTCTCCATCGGTGGCAACACAAAGCTGGGAGCAACCATGTGAGAGTCATCTTGGGGGCCATAGAAGCTCCTGCTTTTAAACACTATTCCTCCGATAAAGCAGTTTTAAAAAGGAAAATTTCTAACAGAGGCAGTATTCCCAAATGGCTTGTTTCCACTTCTGTTAAAAAAGGAAAAGAAAAAAAAAAGTCAGCTTTCCACTAGTGAGGACCCAAGAAACTGAGTATCACATAGTTCTGTACTAGACAACAGTTTAGGAATTTCTATTCACAAAGAAAAAGAAATCTGCCCTAATGCCATCTAATAAAATTGATTTCAAGAAGCAATTACACAGAGCACAGTGGTAAAGGTGCATGACAATTTATTTGGCATTTGAATCTATTTTGATATAAACTTGATTAATGTTTTGTTTGTTTAGAAGGAGGGCAGGTTGTTTTGATAAGAAGCTAAGTGTAGCACTCTGATACACAGATAGCCCCCAAATGCTTGGGTCATGGGTGTGGATTTGTATCTGGGCAACTGAGAAAGCAAGTTCTACCACACAAGTTGGCATGAGGGTGAGAGGTGAGGGACACTTTGTTAAACACTAAGATAGCCCTGGGCAAAGCCAGTGACCAAGTAAATAATCCTCTGAGGTCTCAATTAAGGAGAAACTTAAGATTTGAACCCACCTCTCTCTTAGGTGAATTACCTTAATCAAGTTTCTCTACAGAATCCTTAAAGTTTTCTGCTGGAAAGAAGGAGGGTGTGTTATCTATACTTGAGAAAGGAATGCAGGTAATGTGCTTCCCTCAGCTTGTCCACAGAACCAGCCTCAGGAATAAATCCTGTCCAATATCCACAGAGGGTTTTTTTGTTGTTGTCATTGTTGCCTTTATGATACTTGTTAAGCACTTACTATGTGCCCAGCATCTTACTAAACCCCGGGATAGATACAAGCTAGTCAGGTCGGACACAGTCCGTGTCCCACATGGGGTTCAGTGTTAATATTCATTTTACAGATGAGTTCCAAATTTAGGGCCCAGTGATGTTTAACAATTTGGAGTAAGAGGTCAGGACAGAGGGGCTGTTGGTTTCTTCCAACATGTCATAACTTTTATGGAAGCACAGTTAAGGGGCAGACCTAATTTGTTTTAAAAAGTATTCATTTCTACCTCCCTCATATTTCCAATACATATTTTTTTTCCCATTTCCATAAATGAAATCCAGAGTCCCAGGAGAGTTTTAGTTCAAGGTTGGAGGAGAGGGAGAGGACTCAGCTCTGGTAAAGTTAAGATGACAAGCTTTGCACTTGATTATCATCTTTTGCAAATCTGGGCTGGGCCAACCTTCCCATTATCAACAAGTATTTGTTGAGCACCCACACAGGGTGCAGTGCGCTGTATTACGAAGTGTGGTTTATTTTATGCAGAGCTATTTGCTTTTTCATTATCACCAACAAAATCAGCCAGCTCTGGAGGGTCTCTGAGGACAAGGTCCAGAACAGAACACTGCTTCTATCCTCAAAAACAGATGTTCTGTGATGAGTCAGTATTTTGTGTTAATTTTTTTGTGGTGGTGATGATTTGTTTTTATTGAATGCCTCAGTGTTTAAGATGACCCTGATTATTATTCCTAACATTTAAGTTTACTGGGGAACCAGCTTTTCCAAATTAGGGCTCTGCAAAGACTGGATTTGGACAGATGCTCCCCAGCCCCAGAGCCAGGTTAAGTCCAAGCCGTACCTTGTTAGGTTTAGACTGAGTCCCGATACCCCACTAGTTGTCTGTGCCATCCCTTTCCAAACTCATTTCAGGCTGTCTGCAGCCAGGAATATGATGAAGCCATGACCAGGATGCTGCTAGGTCTGCTTGGTGGTTTCACACATGTGGCTGTCCCCAGGCATCTGGCACTATGATTCCCAGTAGTCCACAGAGACAACCATGCATGCTGGAAGCCACTGTGCATGTACAGCAGAGCCTCCTGGAACCATTTCCTGTCCAGTCTGAGCTTCCTTGCGATCTATGCTCAATTCAGATGCCAGTTCTGGAATGCTCCTAGGCAGAGGCCAAGCCCAGGATAGAACATTTTGAAGATTTTCTGAAGGAAATGGGAAGATTTTCTGTCTTCCCTTTAACCCTCAGGTTTTATTCAGAAATTAGCCATCGAAGCACACCCTTCTCAGGTCTGGGACAAACAGGGGACACACACCCAAATGAGAAGTCTAGGATGTTCTAATGATGGATGCTCAAATTATGGACTCAATCACAAGGAGTCAAAACTCTACTCCTTTAGCCACTGTGCCCTTTTCCTCTTGTTGAATGCATTGTTGTCATTGTCTTTTATATTGCTTTTGCGTTTTTATTGTTTCATTCTTCCTTACATAACTGACACCCATCCCCTCTCCCAACCTCTTATTCTTAGATTTTGAGTCCCTTGAGGGACAGGGACCATCCCTAACTTTAGCCTATGTGTTTTGTCCCAGAGCTTATTACAGTGTTCTACACAGAGTAAGCATGTAGTTTCTTTGTTACCATTCCTACTACTGGGTCATTGCTTGCACCTAAGTGTTTAGTATAGTGCTCAGCACACAGTAAGCACTCAAGAAATACCATTGATTGATTACCAGTTCACAAAATGTTAGAAGTGCCATCCTTGTTCAGAAGCAATTTATCTCTCAACTGATCAATAATTAGTAGTCCTGAACACATGTGCCATTCCATCTCTCCTCTGACCCCCGATGAATTATGGTCTGAATTAGAAATGCAGATGGTCAAACAAGGGAAGGGTGACAGTGCGGGAGCAGGGGGTGGTTTTAGGGGAGAGGTAGGCCCAGAAAATGTTGAAATTTCTATCAAGAACTACAAAATGGCATCCACTGTGGAAGTTCATGATTAATATTTGACCTCCTGATTACACAAGCTCTTTTGAGGATTCTAGCCTTCTTCCCTTGATGTGCAAAATATGCAGGGAAGACTCCTTCTTTAGAGACTCTTTGTGCAGGAGGAACAATACCTTTATGCTTCTCTTTCTTTCCTCCTGGTTTTGAAGTGAGCATATTGGATCATAGGGTTGAGAGGTCAAAATGGTGAAGTGACCTTCAATATATGCTATTTACTTTTTATCCCCAGGTTCTCTCAAGTTCCTTAGGTAGAGAGGAGTCTGAAGAAACTTTCTAGTATGCCTGAAACTCCCCCCAAAGCTCCATTATTCCAGGTTATTCAAGCGTATATGACAGCAGAATTAAAGGTGCAAGGTTTTTCTTCTTTTATGTTTTCCCTCTAAAGTCTGTTTTTCCATGGGTGTTTAATAGGTTTCAATTTTATAAACACTGCATAACCAGATACCTTGGGGAATTGTAATTAGCATGGATTATGTTTTCATTGCAGGAAATAAATAAACTGAAAGAGGGATTTCTGAGGTCACAGAATACAAAAGATAGTCAGAGACAGATTTCTCCAAGTATTTCCTTTAGGATTCTAGAAATAGTTTCACAATGATACTTGCATATGATTCCTTACTTTAAAAAGGGATGCTCTAAGATCTAAATAATGGTGTATCATTTAGAATTATCAGTTCTTAGCCTCCTACCTATCCTCAGTCCTCTCCCATTACACAGCAGCCCACTCACTTCATTTCTCTAACACCAGTCTACTCAGCAATTTGATCTTTTCTCTCTCACCATCAACCCCTTGCTCATGCCCTCCCACCCACCACTCTCCCTATCTTCAGAGCTCTTCTAAAAGTATATCTCCTCCGGGAAGACTTCCCTGATTAATCTAATCTTTCATCTCCCTACACTATTCTTCCCTTCTGCATTCCCCAAGCATTTTGATAGTCACACCCACTTCCACAGCACTTATGCTCCCAACTGTGATTTTAATGTCTATCTCCTTCATTATACTATAAGCTTCTTGAGGGCAGGGATCATGTCTACTATATTGTACTCTCCCAATGGCCTGGTATAGTTAGTACTTCCAACACAGCACTTAATGCTATCAATACCAAATTCACTTTCACAAGAGTAATCACGTAGCATGACAAACCCAAAATTTGATCTGTTGGACTCATGAACTCAGACCACATTAAAGTTAATGAGAAGCTGTTCTAGATATTTTTTTTTTAATTGGTAAGGTATGTGAAGTGTGATCTTAAAAATAAAGTAGACCTTATATGAGTCTTAAGTAAGATCAAGCCATCCCTTAAATTCCCACCTGATATTTCTGCATGCCAATTAAATCAACTATTCTTATTAAGCTCTTACCATGTGTAGAGCACCATAATAGGTGCTTGGGTTAGTATGGTAAAGTAAGCAGACATATTCCTGCCCACCAGGAGTTTACACTACAGTGGGATGAAGGAGAAGAAAAAGAAATGATTTACATATGGAGTCTCCTTCTCCTCCTCTCAAGCTCTCTAGGAATGGAAAAGAATCCACCTGCCAGAGATGGTTTTAATAGTCCTGCTTAGAGGCATAGGATGGACTAGGTGATCTCTTAAAGTTGTTTCTTGCACTAAGACTGTGAGTCATTAATGGAATGTGCTGGCTGGACTTGCCAGATGCGTTCAAGTTTGAAGTCAAAGGAGCAAAAGGACAATTCTGATTTCCAGATGTCACCTTAGAACATGGTAAAAAAATCTTCAAAGAGGAGGGAGTTTTCCTCACAAATAAACCTGGAAATCACTTTCATTTCCTATCAGTGTTTGGCTGAAGGAAGTTGTCTTTATCAATTAGTAATAATAATTACTGTTATTATGGCACTGAGTACTTCTTACATGAGCAGCACTGGGGTAGATAAGAAGTGATCCGACAGGACACAGACCCTGACTCATACAGGGCTCATAATCTTTCACCACCATTTTACAGATGAGAAAACAAACCAGAACTTGCCCAAGTCACATAGCAGGCCAGTGGCAGAGCTGAGGAAAAACTCAGGGCTCCTGACTTCTAGTACTATGCTCTTTACACTTGGAACACGTTGTCTCTGTGAAAACAGACAATATTAAATTTCAAAAATTCTCATTGTTCAATTTAGCCTCAACTCAAATGGAATTTGGGTGATCGGGGAGAGTGAACTTCTCACTCTGAGATCAGGTGAAGGAAACAAGGCTTCAGGAACTATGATTCAAAAAATATTTCAGCCCATCCATAAATATGTATCAAGCACCATCTCTGAAGTACACAGCACCAAAGAAGTTGATTCCTTCTGACTGGAAATTTCTTTCATTTTCCTTGTTGACTGAGTTTTATAGGGTCCCAAACAGTTCCAGGTTTCCTCCACTGTTGAGGAAATACGATTTTAGCTGAATTGAGGTTCTGTTCATCTTTAAATTCTTTCATTTCTACCAAAAGAAATAGATCATGCCATTCATATGCTTCTTTAGGCTTATGGGGATACAGAGTAAATCTCTTTAGCTAATGCGTTGAGATCTTTTTATAGAAAAGGACTGGGGAAACCCAGTCACTCCCCGTTAAACAGTTTCGTCTGCTGATCTGTGTGATCAATTGGGAGAGAAAGATTTTGAAAATATAGTGGGGCACCATCCCACCATTTTCTTATTTCTGTGAGGTTGGTTATGTCTTGAACTTTGAGGTTAAGATGACTTGGTAGGAGGAAAAACCCTTCAATTTTAAATAGCAAAAATTCAAAAAGAATTGTCTTTTTGTTTAATAGATTGGCTTTCTTTCTTCTTACACAGTTGTCTAAAAAAAAAAAAATCCTTCCAGACTTTAAAAGGAGAACAAAAAAGGAGCAGCATCGTATTAACTGGAGGAACCTTAATTGATGTAACCTTGTCTGCACCACACAGACAATGAGGGCAGTGTTAAAATTTAAGCACCAAGTCTCCTTGTCACGTGCTATAAACCAGTCTGCTACATGGACAGAATAGAAGGGGAAGCATAACTGGCCCCTTTGCTGCGTCACACCAATAGATTAGCCAGCAGCTCCCTTACAAGCTCATCCCTTCCAGACTGTAACCTCCTTGTGGGCAAGGGAATGTGTCTGTTTGTTGTACTGTACTCCCCCAAATGCTTAGTACAGTGTTCTGCACACAGTATGTGCTCAATAAGTACGATTGAATCAATCGAGAGCAGGGTTGACCTCATTTCTCATTTGCAGATAGCCAGGGCCCCTTTATTGTGGAACTGTCCATGCACAGTTTGGACCTTACTTTCTATCATTATTGGAATCATATTCTGAATGCCATTTGTCTCCTGTTTGTCTTGCATGGAATTCTCTCTGCACAAAGGGTCCTTTCAATTAGCCAGGACTTTCATCACAATCTTTGATGCCAAAAAGAATATATATAATGAAATAAATTCAAGATTTGGTGCTTCACAGTGGAGAAAGTTTTCCTCCAGGTCTTTCAGCATTATGATATTTCAAACAGCTAGTGCCCAGAGTGGGTTATCAGAAGAGATGGAGGTGTCTGACCTGGAGCCAAGCTCTAAAGAAGCATGGCCTTGTGGAAAAAGCACAGGCCTAGGAGTCAGAGGACCTGGATTCGCTTCCCAGATCCACCTGGATTAAAACACCCCTCCTGGGGAGTACTTGGCCAAGTCATTTAAATTCTCTGTACCTCACTTTCCTCCTTGGTAGAATGGGGATTCGTATCTGTTCTCCCTCCCACTCAGACTATGAGCCCTATGCAGCACAGGAACTATGTCAAACCTGATTATCTTGTACCTACCCTAGAACTTAGTCATGATTAAGTTGTCTTGTTTTTGTCCGTCTGTCTCCCCCGATTATACTGTAAGCCCATCAATGGGCAGAGATTGTCTCTATCTGTTGCCGAATTGTACATTCCAAGTGCTTAGTACAGTGCTCCGCACATAGTAATCGCTCAATAAATACTACTGAATGAACTTAGCACAGTGAGCTAGACAATGTGCTTAATACCACATTATCATTAGCTCTAGTTTCTTCCTAGATTACAAAACTGGAGACCCATGGAAGTCTGTGGATGTGGCTAAGAAACGAATCCTCTCTAGTGCATGGATGAATGAGTCCTGTGTGAAAGCCCTCACTTACGAAGAGGCCCACACTCATTTTTGGACCTATAGACATGGTACCCTTTTTTGATTGCCATTTCACAGCAAACTCCACAGCAGGGATGCCAACTCAACCAAGCTTCCCAGAAAGCTAAACAGCAAGCTCTAGTTGGCTCTACAGTGATTCTGTCACCAGATCACTCTAGCTATCTGGTTAGAAATCTTTATGGTGTTCTTATCTTACCCTGAATCTGGGTGAAGAGTTAGAGCCAATACACAAGTGATGAAGTGTCAGTCTTAGTGACACCTCTAAAAGGTGTCTTTTGTGGGCAGGAAACATGTCTACCAAGCTTAGTACAGTGCTGTGCACACAGTAAACACCCAAATACCATTGACAAATGCCAGTGGGCAAGGCCAGTTGTGCCAGTTCAAGAGGCCAGCAGCTCAACAAGCATCTTTTGAGTGTCCATAAGATTGCAGTGTCCATAAGCCCTGACACCTTTGATCTTTTTTTTATTTCTTTAGCTGGAGGACAAATGTTTAGACACATTAACCTACGCTAAATGAACGCAAATAAAGGAGAGGAAAACTCCCAGAAGCTTCCGAGTGTCATCATGTGATGGTGCAAATATTCTATTTGCCTCAGAGGATAAACCCCCCCAGGAAATTTTAGACCAAGTGTTTAATGAGTTATCTATCGATGCCTACTCCCAAGCTCTAAGTCTAGGAGATCTGGTTCTCATATCATTTGGAAAAAATCACATGTTCCCTGGGATGTATCCCTGTTTTTGTGACTCATCCATCCATGTAAACTGGGAGCAGGTTTGGCCATAGTTAATCCTAGAAATTGTACAGGACCAAACACATGCTAAGTGCCCAGTGACTGCCAGCTATTAAGAGCAGAAGGAAGATCACCTCCCTACTTGAATGGTGAGCACCCCTTTTATGAACACATTTACTAGAAGTTGATACAAGTCTTTCCAGATTTCAGTTGTATATTTGGGTTCAAATTGTCAATCAGCTAAACCTGGGCTTTCGAAACCATTAAAGAGGGCTCATTTCAACAACTGGACGGGATCCTATTTGCAAACATCCTGGGACAAGTTAAAGCAAAAGTTTCTTGCTCCCTCTGAAGATATTAACACACTGCAGCCTGACTTTGCCAATGTAAATGGCTTGTGACATACAACGCCCATGGGATGGGAGAAGTCACTTGGTATTGCACATTCTACCGAGAGGAAAGAGAAGCTTCATAGACGTTGGGTAAATGAGAAAGCAACTAGGCGCAAAACAAACAGGAAATACAAGGGAATGATATTCTGGGAACCTGACTTTCATCACTTTTTTTTAAGGTACAGAAGTGGAGCAGAATTATAGTCTTTCAGTCATATTTATTGAGCACTATGTGCTTACATTGTTGGGGAAGCAGCATAGCTCAGTGGAAAGAGCTTGGGCTTCGGAGTCAGAGGTCATGGGTTCGACTCCCAGCTCTGCCACTTGTCAGCTGTGTGACTGTGGGCAAGTCACTTAACTTCTCTGTGCCTCAGTTACCTCATCTGGAAAATGGGGATTAACTGTGAGCCTCACGTGGGACAACCTGATTACCCTGAATCTACCCCAGCGCTTAGAACAGTGTTCTGCACATAGTAAGCGCTTAACAAATGCCAACATTATTATTATTACTAAGCACTTGGGACGATACAATATAACAGACACATTCTCTGTCCACAATGAGCTTACAGTCTAGAGGGAGAGATGGACATTAATATAAATTACAGACATGTACATAAATGTTGTGGGGCTGGGGTTGGGGCGGGGAGAGATGAATAAAGAGAGAAAGTCAGGGTGACACAGAAAAGAGTGGGAGAAGAGGAAAGGAGGGCTTAGTCAGGGAAGGACTCTTGGAGAAGATGTGCCTTCAATGTGTTTTGATAATGATAATGTGCTTTGTGCACATCATATCATTTTTGCAGCCAGTTTTACCTCTGCTCTCCCTCACACCTATGAGATCAAAAGAAAAATTGTGCTACTTGAAGCCTAGACTCCAGACTGGTTTTCATCATGCTTTCATTTAGTGTGAATATTTTCTCCGGTGATGCATGAGTTAGCATCATTGCCTGTACGATTTGTAAATAATGCATAACAATTGAAATTCCAAAAGTTTCAACCCATGAAAACGCTGCACCCAAGCATGTACTTCCTGCATAATCGCCCAAACAAATCCCAGACATGCCAACCCCTCAGGAGGATTCCATTTCACTGTTTTTGATTTCTCAAATGATATTGTTCTTTTTAATCCATTCTCACAATCTTGCAACTGTTAGACATTCCACCACTATGTTCCCTCCTCTTGTCCATTAGACTGGGGACAGGAACTCTCTAACACCTATTTCCTAAGCATCTAATGCAATGCTTTACAGACATTTGGTTCTCTAATACTTCTGAGGATGATGGTTGGGTGTCAATTTCTTTTAATTCTAACCAACCACAGATAGAAATTCTGGAGGATGGCTACCAAGATTTGGTGTACTTGGTAGTCATTTACATCACTTGATCAATAGAGAGATACTATATAAATTTAAAATGAGGTATAAATGCTATAGCGCCAAGTATTAGATCCAGAGCCTAGTCAAAAAGTACTTTGGATTTCCAACTGGTTGGTCTACTGTGGCTGAAATAAGCAGATGTTCCTTTCAAAAAACTCCTACCAAGTTTTGATCCCTCTACATTGGGCTAGAAATGATACCAAGTCAATATAAAGCTTCATATTTACCTATACCATTCAGCATCCACTGTTCTTGACATGTCACAAGCCACATACAGTATGAACCGGAAGTGTTCCTGTGCAGTGGGACTTTGAAATTCTTTAACACCAATGATATTTACTGAATGCTAACCATGTGCAGAGCACTGTACTAAGCATCTGGGACTATACAACTGAATTAGCAGACATGTTCTCTGCCCATAAGTTTACAGTTTAGAGGACTGTAGTTAAGACAATCTAGAGAATTTAACATTTAGCCCTGTGAAAGTTCCAGGTGGCCCTTAATTCTCTGAATATACCTACTGTTTCTTCTTGCTTCACACAAGACACTTTTTATGGTATTCGTTAAGTGTTTACTATGTACCAGGTACTGAACTAAGCGTTGGAATAGATACAAGATAATTGGGGTGGATAATGTTCTTGCCCCACAAAGGGCTCACAGTCATAAACTCTGCTTTACAGATGAGGTAACAGGCACAGAAAAGTGAAGTGATGAGAAGCAGCATCGCCTAGTAGATAGAGCAAAGGCCAGGGAGAAAGACTTGGGTTCAAATCCCAGCTCCACCACATGGCGGCTGTGTGACTTTGGGCAAGATTCTTCACTTCTCTGTGCCTCAGTTATCTGTAAAATGGGGATTAAGGCTGTGAACCCCATGTAAGACATGGACTGTGTCCAACCTGATTATCTTGTACCCACCCTAGCACTAAGTAGAGTACCGGGTACATAGTAAGCACTTGCATACTATAAAAAATGTGTTAAGTGAGAAGAAACAGTAGAGTTTCCAGAGAACTAAGTATAACCTCAAACTTTCACAGAGCTACATGTTAAACTCTTTAGACTGTCTAGGCTACAGTCCTCTAGACTGTAAGCTAGTTATGGACAGGAAACACGTCTGCCAGTTCTGTTGTACTGTACTCTCCCAAGTGCTTAGTAAAGTGCTCTGCACATAGTAAGTGCTCAAATACCACAGATTGATGTTAGAGAGTTTAAAAGTCCCACGTACCTGAGCATTTCTAGTTCAGATGGTATGTAGCTAGTGATGTGGCAAGAACAATGGATGCTATGGATGGTATAAGGGAATCTGGAGCTTTATATTAACTTGATACTCTTAATACCACACAGTCATCTTCAATATCATTAAAGTGACTTGTCCAAGGTCACAGCAGCTGACAAGTGGCAGAGAATCCAGGTCCCCGACTCCCAGGCCCAGGTTCTTTCCACTTGAGGTGAAGATGAATTACCACAGCCACTTAGCAATTGAATATTGTGCCTGGAATTAGACCTTGAATGTCTGATCCAGAAGGGCCATCTTCACCTTCTGAATACATCATTATTCTTTTAGACAACTTCCAATAGAAGAAATGGCCTGTTTTGAGATTGGGGTTGCTAGCGACAGTATCAAGTCTCTCAACTTCACAAACAATGGTTGTTGATGAAATGACAAGTAGACAATTTTTTTTCTGTTTGAAAACTAGTTCAACACACCTACACAAAGTTGGGGGGCTTCTCTCTTTGATTAGGTCTTGAGTGCTCTAAACTCATTGAATACACACACACACACACAAAATGATTAGCCCAATGGAAGCCATTTGCATTCACTGTTTTTCCGTAGAGGTGGCCAAAACTGTCATTCAGCAGATGCTGTTTACTGGGCCTTGCCCAATAAGGATTACAACATTTTGAAGTTAGGGTGTCACCATGGGTGTCCTTCAGTGACTTGGAAGGCAGATCATAAACTAACTTTCTGACTGTGAATCTCTTCCCCACAAGCAGGCTGGGACATGCTTTGGTGACCCAACCAGGGACAGCCAAGCTTTCCCACTGTTACTGAGAGTTGGCCCATATGTCACAAAATCCTGTTGTCCCTCCTCCTATTTTTTAATAAGCACATAAATGCTCTCTCCTGCATTGGAATGAGCTTGGAGTAGTCTTGTTTATTCTCTCCAAGGAGGCAAGGTGGTTCAGAATGAGAATTTAGGCAACACCATCCAATGCCAGGACCATTTCCTAATCATCCACTTCCCATTGTTTAGTCCAGGATATGGTAATTACATGACTCAGAAAATTGACCTGCCACAGTTGCAGAGATGAACTTTTCCCTAATCAAATAATATCGGGTCCCTGTGTTTTAGTCCTCGGTTCCCTTAAGAAACAGGTTAAAGAAAGGGACTAGGCAAGTAACATTAATGAAACTGTGAGAATCTGATTTAGTTCTCCCAATCAATTGTATTTAATGAGTGGTTATTGGGTTTAGGGCACTGTACTAAACACTTAAAAGAGCACAATATAACAGAGTTGGTCCCTGCCCAAAGTGATTTTACAGTCTATAGGGGGATTTCAGATCTCCTCGCTGTTCCTTAGTTTCCTTTCCTGTGCAGTGTGGATTAAAATTATTACCTCACATAAGCCTCAAAGGGATTTAAAAGGGAATAGTGCTCATTTTAAGGACTTTGAGTGATCTCTCAGAGGACTGAACTGTTTGGGTCTTTGCTTTTTGTTTTGTTTTCAGAACAAGCATGGTGCTGGGAGTCAGGAGACCTCGTTCTAACCCCACTTCAGCCAACTGCCTGCTGTGTAATCTTGTGCAAGTCACTTGACTTCTGGGCCTCAGTTTCCTCATCTGTACAATGAGGATTAAATACCAGTTCTCCATCAGACTGAACATAACGTGGAACAGAGACTGTGCCTTATGTGGATGTACTGTATCTATCCCAAGCCTTAGCATAGTGCTTGGATTTTTATAAGTAAAAAGCTCTATTATTATTATTATTTCTCTGCAGTGATTTAGTTCCACCATCTGGGAAGATAGACTGAGAGGGGACAGGATTTAACTTTACAGAACATCGTGAAGGGTTTTGAGCTCCCACATCACTGCCCTGCTAAAATCCCAGATCCTCCAAAAAGCCTTCCCTGAATAATTTCTCATCCTCCTATCCTCTGTATTGCCCCACCTACACACCAATCCTAACCAACTAAGCAATCGGGGACTCAGCTCACCCCTCAATCCCAACAGCACTCAAACACAAATCTTTAAACTCAGTTGTTTCCCTTACCTGTAATTTTCGTTTAGTGTCTGGTTTCTCCACTAGACTGTAAGCTTCCTGAGGTCAGAGGCTGTGTCTACTATTGCACTCTCCCAAGGGCTCAGTATAGTGCTCTACACAGAGTAAATGCTCAATAAATACTAGTAATGGGTGGGGCATGGTTGTTGCTAAAATAAATCCCAACAAGAGAAGGGCCCTGCTGAATTACCACCTAGTGCTATTCCATGACATTAATCTTCCTACCCAGTGATTACACAAGAAGTCCAACTAAAAGCAATTTCTTTAATCAGGTCGACTGAAAATACTTAGGCAGGGAGGCATGTGCTCAATTATGATTGAAAAAGCAATTCTGATTCAACTTTGGACACTGATAACTTGGGGTGCCATAAGGTTTGGCTGAAAGACACCCAAAATAAAATCATAAGGAAAATATTTAACACTACTGACAACTTCGAAATTCAGATCATGAGAATTTACCATCCTAGCAGGCTTTGGCTATTTTCAATGGCCCAAAGTCTCTGAGTCCCATATGCATTCAGTTCACTGAAAATTTTAGCACTGTAAGAACCTGCAACCAGTCCTCCTCTCTCTCTCTCTCCTCCAAGACTAGGGTGACCAAAGACAGTCTCTAGGCAAAAAAGAAGTCTCATTGAAGACCATGGAATTGTGAAGTAGGAGACTTGGATTCTAGTCCTTACTCTTTTAATGGACTGCTATTTGGCCATGGGCAATCATTTATTGTCTAAGCCTCAGTTTCCCCATCTGTAAAATGGGCTTACCATACTTAAACCCATACTCCTTCCCCCTTAAATTGTAACGGCCCCCACATGGCACAAGGGCTGTGTCTCATATCTTGTGTCTACCCTAGCATTTAGCACAGCACTTTGCCATATATCATTTAACATATGTGATTTTATTAAACATGATATAAATGTAGAGACAGTTTTATGTATATATACATATATATTCACACACACACACACGTATATAATTCCTGCTGTAATCAGTTTCCAGATATAATCAGGGTCTGCCCTTGATGGGAGATTCTCAAAATGTGTTATTAATTTTGTGGAGTGTATAATTTGACTTCCGGAAACTTTGGTAAAGACAGTGATCCATTGATATAGCGATATACAGAAATCCTCTGAGAATTGTACAGGACAATATTGAAAATGTCAGCAGGGCTGTGTTACCATCCAGGTTCCACCACTGACTATATGACCTCAAACAGGTCACTTAACCTCCCTCAGTTTGATCTCCCAACTATAAAACTGGGATATCTGCTCCTACCCTTTCAGGTATATAGAGCAGATTGAAAAAAAAAAAAAAAAACCACACACACTCATACCTAATGTACTATTTTTTAGTGCTATTTTGAAATTTCATTTAGCACACAGTCAATGCTATTAAATAGCATCCTGTCACTTCAAAGCAATTAGCACAATGGTATACGTGGTCAAGGCCAGAGTTATGTATTGGTCATAAAACCCACCAAATCTCTCTAATCATTCAATGACATCTGTTGAGCGTGTCTATGCAGACAGGTTTTCTGAGTGCTTTAGGAGAGTACATTAAAATGAGTAAATGTGATCCCTGGCTGCAAGATGCTGATGATCTAGGCACAGTTTGGAAGTCCTGAAAGTGGGTTGTTGTTTTTTTTAATTATTCTGGTTTCTCTTCCTCCATTTCCATCCCCTATCACCACCACATTTCTGCAGGTTACAAAGTACACACAGATGGCACCCATAACGTTGGCACAAGTTCTTCTCAGCTCTCTGCACCAGTTAGGGCTGGGCTATGACACACTGGCTGAGGAATCTGAAGGTGCAGAGCCTCCAGGGAGTAAAGTGTGTTTTGTGTGATTTTATGACTTTGGCCTCAGATAAATTCTTTCAGCTAACTTGATCCAAAAAAAAAAAGTTCCCACCAGGTGTGACTTCCTCAGTCAGGTGTGATAAGGGCTAATTGCCAGCTTAAATTGAAGTGAGGAAAAAAATATTTATTGGGTGTGAACACTGTCAAAATTATATCCGATTCTCTCATTATCAAGCAGATGGCAAGAAACCATTTGGAAGGAAGAATAGGAGTTCCCATCATCCTCCCTGTCAGCACTTCCCACTGGAGGCTTGCAACCATTTCCCCTTCCCCCACAAAGAAACTCTTTCCTTCTAGTCCCAAAGATACAGAATTGAGAGGGTAGGATGTGTGGCAGGCAGAGGAAGAGGGTGGGAATCATGCAGGCTTAAAACCAAGAAACCATGGAGGCTAGCTTAATTAATAAAATCACTAATCGCTCAACTAGAATTTTGGCTAACATTGATCAGTAAAGTGAGCTGAACTCAAATAGAAAGGCAAAGAAAAAAAACTGTCCACCAACATCAGCTTCCAGTGTTCTGGGTTAGGAAATTGTCAAGAGATCAGGGTTTTAGTTCCAGCTCTGCCACTTGCCTGCTGTGTGACTTGGGACAAGCCACTTAACTGCTTTTTTGCCTCGATTTCTTCATTTGTAAAGTGGGAATTAAATACTTGTTCTTGTCCCCCTCTTAGCTGGGAGCCCTTATGGAACACTGTATTGCATGTACCTTAGCACTTAGCACAATGCAAGGCACATAAAGTGCTAAAAATACCACCATTATTATCTTGTGATGATTAGGTGGAGCACTAAGTAACAAGAATTTCCTATATTACCATCACTTCCAACTCTTAGAGGTAGGACTTCACTAAAATAATAATTCTAGTGACCCCACCTTTCAAGTTCAAATGCACAGAAAATATATAGGTGGGAATTAAACATAGGACTCATAATCTAAAAATACAAGAGAGTTGGTAGACATTATCCCTGACCTCAAGGAGGTCTAGGTCTAGTTAATTCCTTCTGGGGAGCAAGGAACGGAACCAACCTTTGTATCTTTTTAAGTAAATACTAAAGAAGCATCCAGTGCTTAAATATTGGAACAATGCCAATTTTGCCTTAGCCTTCCATGAAGTCATCATTTCATTTTAGTCCATAATTCAGCATTCATGTAAGACTAATTGCAAATACACCATAGAACAGTTACGGTTTAGAGAGTTGGTTTTATTAGCTTTTTCTCACTACACCCTCTGAGGCAAGTCGCTGTTATAACCTTTATTTTACAGGTGAAGAAACTGAGGCACAGAAAATTTTAGATAATTTACTTCGGGTCATACCGTGAGTCACTATCAGAGTCAGGATTAGAAGTTATGAACTTTAATCATCAAAATACTTGGCTCTCCAAGTTATCACAACATCCTTGCCTCTCCCCACTCTGAGTAGAGGAGAAAGGATGGGCCATTGTAAAATTTTGAGGGCTGCCCCCCTGCAAGATTTTGCCAGAGGAAACTGTTCTCATACACCTCGCTGCCCCCAACCTATACACACACACACACACACATACACATATACTGCATCCACTACTTATACAACATTCTACCTGATGAGAAATCAGTCACAGCTGGAGGGCAAGAAGGAATAGCATGGGCAAAACAGTTTTCAGGGCTCCTGTCCCATCCTCAGAGTTCCAAAGCGATAAAGAAAGGACGTGAAATGGACTTTCAGTTCCTCTGTCACAGCATGGCCTAGAGAGAAGCAGTATGGTCTAGTGGAAAGAACACAGGCTTGAGAAACAAAAGACCTGGGTCCCTAAACTTTTCTGCTGCATGACCTGGAGCAACTCACTTGCCTTTTGTGCTTCAGTTTCCTCATCTGTAGACTGGGGTTTCAATATCTCTTCTTTCTACTGCCTAGATTATAAGGATTGTGTCTGACCTAGGTTTCTTGTATCTATTACACTTTTTGGCCATAGTGATGTACTTAAATGCCACAGTTATGATTGTTTACCTGCATATTATTGCAGCTTGGAGAAAAATCTTTTTGTTATTGCTCACCTAGGCCTTCCGCTGTCATGGCAGCCTAGGGCCTATGCACATCAGCCCAACCTCATCAGGGTAGGATGGTGGGAGGCAAGGAAGGAAAAGGGGAAGAGAGGGCTTTTCCTTCTTTCCCTTGATTTAGACATTTGCAATCCTGTGGGCTCCTGATCCAAGAGAAAGAATCCAAATCCTTGGGTGTGCAGGAGACATCTGTTTGCTTTTCACTGGAAATGGCATTTAGGCAAAGCAAGAGTAAAAGTGGAGATACTCTTCGTTGCCCTAATGGTCCCCCTGATTCTAGAAGAGCCTATGCATATCCCTGCCCACAACAAGCTCACGGTCTAGAGGGGCAGAGATAGACAATACAAATAAACAGTCATCAATATAAATAAAATTACAGATATGTACATAAGTGCAGTGGGGCAGGGAGGGAGGAAAAAGAACAAAGGGAGCAAGTCAGGATGATGCAGAAGGGAATGGGAACCCCCCAGCAGCTTAGGCAACTGCTTTCCCCAACCCTGAATCACTTCCAGGGCAGTCCAGAAGTCCCCCTGTTCAGATACGGGGTGCCTGGATTCTTTTCTGTACCAAGGATCTCCAAATGGACATGGTAGGTGCTTTTGTGTTTTGCACAAGATGGGATTTAATGCAGTTCATACCCACATCTAGGATATTTATGGTCTAGGGTTAATTTCACAATGCAACAGCTTGAAATGGCTGCTGGAAAAGAGAGGCACTATACATTGTTTTGAAAGTTGACAAGAATATTTTTCTGAAGCTGAAAACCTCATTGAATTTCAGAAACACGAGGCATTTTCTACATACAAATATCCTGTATGTGCTATTGAGGGCTTGCAACTGCCAATCATTTGAACCCAAGAGAGTCACAGTTAGAGGTGACAGGAGCAGGACATTTTTCCTTTGGACCTGCTGCAACTAACTCAAACTCGATTATTAAATTACTTGGCTCTCATGTGTCCAAGTATCTCAAGACCAAGAGAGACAGTTTTTTCTGAAGTATCTGGAAAATTGAGACCCAAATACATTATTGGGGACTTCTGATTAGTTTAATTTGCCAGTGTAAACTCAGTCTCAATCCTACAGACCAGATTTTTCCAGAAGAATCACTAATCACTTTGAGAGCTGCAAATCCAAGTATTTCTGGATGTTTATTATCAAAGCACTAAATGGGAAGAAGTGCCATACTGTGGCCTTCCAGTGGCCCCTGGTCTCATGCTTTGGCTTTAAACACAACGAGCCCTCATATTTCAGTTGAGGTTATCATCATTTCCCAGGAGTTCACAGAAACTCAGTCTCTGCTTGGCAAATAGTTGATACATAAAGTTTTAGGGTGTGAGTTATGATGTGAAATAAAACCATCAGTGCAAGCTTGAAAAAAGAGTTATACAATTTGTATTTTTAGCTGATGTCTGTTTCAAAATTTTGCGAAACCCTACTCAAGTTGCATATGTTCCAGGTAATAAAAGTATAATAGGAACAAGGAACACAGTGTTGGGTGTTATGAAGACCAACGAAGTGGTTGATTTTTCACTTTGTCCTCTGGGTCTTGTGGAGGCAGTGAGTAGCTGAAATTTCCCAGCCTCACTGTAGATCCTTCATCCGATTGATTCATTTCCTTCCAGCTTCAAAGTGGGTGGGATTAAATCTACCTGATCAGGATGTTATGGTAATTCATGTTTGCCAGCCCTATCACTATGGATGAGATTATTGTGAAATGTGTTCAAGTGTAAAGTGTTATCATTCCTTTCATCAGTGATGGTTTGTGATTGGGGGCAAGGAGATGGAAGAGCTTTAACTGTTCTCCCATTTCAGGACCAATTAGCAGGGAAAGCAATGCCATCATTTACCAGCTTTTTAAACTTTTTCTTAAAGCATGGATGGGAACTGCTCTCAGGGGGTGGGAGAAGTTTTTAGAAAAAATGCCACTGCTTTCATTATATATTCAGGGAGCTCCAGGCATGATAGCTTGTTAAGTTAGGTAAGTGAAACAGAGAGATCAGACTCAGAAATATAGTCACCTATTTGGAATATGGTAATCATTTTAAAGATTAATCTAAGACGTGTGGTCTTCCAGTGTTCAGCCCTAGGTGATCAAAAGAGATACCTAAAAATCTAAATTTGAAAGCAGCTTGACAAATGAAATCTTAATTTTCCTCTTCATCTGTTCTTCACTGATCCACAAGCATCACTTGCTTTGCTCCAAATCAAACTGGTATTTAAGCAGCACCTGTGTGCAGAGAACTGTGCTCTTATTTCCCTTGCCTTATATCTTTTTTCTGATTTTGCCAATTTAACTTTCTTTGTGCTCATTGCAAAAATCTCTCCCTTGCTCCGAGGCTGTGTGCCTTTGAGGGCCAAGAACCATGTCTAATTCCCAGTGTATTTTTTCCCAGTGTTTAATACAGTCCTTTGCACCCAGTTGGCACTTAAATACTATTATGGCTACTACTAAAGGACACCACCTACAATAGAGAAGGGGAAATGGTCCTCAGAGGACTTACAATGTAATGGGAGAGAGACAACAATAAGTACATAAATTCATATGTACAAAAGTACAAATTCACATGTACTTTTGTACGTGGCCGAGTGCAAAAGTGAAATGTTAAGATTGAAGAGAGACAGTCATTGGCTTCATGGATTCTGATTGGCCAACTCTAAACCCTAGACTGAAGTCTAGACTGAAGTTGCAGAGGGACTTTCCCTGTCAGGATGCTAACCAACATAGTTCAGGCAAATAGAGACTTTTCAAACTGAAACTTACAGGTCCTATGAGTGCTGGAGCAAACAAACTCATTTACAACAACAGGTACCTGGAGTCCTGTACACAACTGGAAATGAAGAGTAGAACACAATTATCCTTATTTCATGAGGATTTAGAACAAGAATCCCCCTTTCTAGTGAGTCAGAAACCTTAGATCACAGGGTAGATAATAGGGCCCATAACTCATACATATGCAAATCATTTGTATTAATGAGCACCTTCTGTGTGCTGAGCATTTTACTAAGTGCTTGGGAAAATAGACATATTCCCTGCCCAAATAGTCCATAAGCACCCAAAATATGAAATAAAAGGGAGCCCACTACAATTGATGGGAGAGATGGAAAACTGGGACCCCAATACAAACACCATTTCCTCCCCTGTAAAATAGGGTTTATACACCTTTTCTATGCTCCCTTAGCCATATGAGTGGGCTGGATCTTCAGCCAGGACATTACCTTAATGGGGATGGAGATGTGAGCAATGGATTGGAGGAAGAATCAAGAGAAAGAGATGGGAGCTTTATTTCGGAGGAGAGAAGAACATGAGGTAAGGCATGACTGAGCAGATGGGTAAGAAGGAGTTGCCCCTGAGTGGTGGAAATGAGAGAAGCAACACAACCTTCAAAAAGGACCCTGGGCCTGGGAGTCAGAAGACCTGGGTTCTAATCTCAGCTCTGCCACTTGCCTACTGTTTGACCATGGGCAAGTCACTTAACTGCTCTGTGCTTCAGGATCCTCAGTTGTAAAATGGAGATTTATACCTGCTCTCATTCCTCATTCTGGGAGCTCCATGTGAGACAGGGACATTGTCCAACCAAATTATCACGGATCTACCCGAGGGCTATCTCAATTTTTAGTGGCTGCTCTTTCACAATTACCAGAAGAGCTGAGAAGAGTAGCCTTCAAAGTCAATCTCTCAATAGGATGGCATACTGGAAATCTTGTTGCTGTTGTTTTTTCATTTTAGAGTTGTATTTCTCGTTACACATCGAGAGAAAAAAAACTGTCTGACCTCTCTGGTCTCAAGGGAAAATTTATCATGCAAAATTTTGGTTCTTCATAGATGAACAGGACAACTACTTGGACAATCTCTGGGAGATGATTTCCCGCAAGCTCAGGGATAAGGAAGGACTATTACTCAAGTCCAGTAAAGGTCAGATTTCAGCATCCCTTTTCTCCTCCTCGTCCACTGACCCCCCAGAAAACCAAGGGGCATGTCTCACTAAGATGCCCATTATCCATCTCCACTCATCAGAATCCCCATCACCAGGTGGCAAAGGTAGGGGATGACACGGGAACAATTCAATCTTTCATTTCCCCAGTTTCTGTCACGTAGGCTCCTTCAACCTGAAAACTGACCACAGAAAGATAGTGAGCAAGTGTCAGAGTGTCTACACCCAAGTGAGGAGAAATAACAGAGCTAAAGTTTTGTTTGATTAGAGAGGGATAAAGAATCAGACCTTCCCAAAACTGTGAAGTGCTACGAGTGTTTCTTTTGCATAAGGAATGAAATGAAATATATTGTATTCCATGAAGCAAGTGATTCATCCTGTTTAGCACAGTTTCCCATTGATATTTATGTTTCTCCAAGCACAGACTTTTTTAAAAGAGCTGTCATTTCCATTCAACTAACTGCTTCCCCCATGACTTTAAATCAAGGGCAGTGTCTCTTCAATTTAATTACTTTCCCAGTAGCTTGCATGGGGAAGCAGAAGTCATTAAACCAAGAGAGCATCTAAACAGAGCCAGAAGACACTCTAGGTAGGATTCAGTAGAGTTTAAGTTACTTGGTTATCAAATGCCAAGATCCTGAATTTTAGACTCTGCTTGTCACTTGACAGAAATGATGAATTCTCTGATCCAAGAGGTCCTTCCAAATCTTAAATCCATTCACTAAGGATTATTTTTGGTTGAGTCTCATTCTGCCAACTAAGCTATTTTAGTGCCCAAGGACTGAGAGGGACCTTGAGAGGTTATCTGGACCAAGCAGCATAACACCTAAACCGAGGAGAATCTAGCTCTTTTGTAAAGTCTTTCAAAGAGGTTCTGGAAGACTCCCCGTTCCCTTAGTCACTGCTTCCATTATGAAAAGAGAAGTGTTCTAGTTGCGCCAAATACAAATAGCTTATCTAAGCTGAATGGTGACCATTCAAAATGAGAAACTCACTCCAAAGATGTAATGCAAAAGATCAGGCAATGGAGATGTCACAAATGAAGCCCGTGTTCATTCACATAATATTTTTTGGACACCTACCGGGTGCAGAGCAATGCTTGGGAGAATATAAGACGACACAGCTCTCCACCCTCAAGGAGCTTACAATTGAGCCTCTTGCCTTCAAGATTTCAGAAACTCAGAGGTCTAAGACCAAAGAGTATATAGAGATGAACAACCATCCTGTCAACTGAGAACCCCATTATTCATCCAGTGGGATTCTGATGTCCCCACCATCATTACAGTTTGATGGTAGATTTGAACATCATTGGAGAGGATGTTTGCCACTAAAATGGAGAAAGATTATTCTAGAAGGGAAACTGGCAACCAATTTTCTGTTTCAGGAGTCCGTCGTCCCCTTTCCCATCAGAAGTGTTTGCCTATTCCTGAAGAGACCATGCCAACAATGAGCTTGACAGAAATACACCATTACCTTTGCCTGACCTTTGACTCAAACATGAAAATGGAGCATCCTGAATGACTTCACTAGAGCTGCTGAAAGACAGGGATGATAAGTAGTATTCTAGCCATGTATCCCTTTTCCCTTGGGCAGAATTTAAGAATCTTAGGTCCAGGGTATTCCTGAATGATTCATCAAGCCTACATGTTCACAGCTACACTTCTTATAAATAAAATTGACACTTCTCACTCTAAGTGGCCAGGAGTTGAAGTTTATTTAAATTCTTTAGGGACATTCCAAGTGGTCACAATGAGACCAGTTCTCTAGCTCCAGCAAAGCCAGGGAAGCCAAAACGTTCAGCTTGGCCATTGGAAATGCCCTTGCCAAGGTCCCAAGGAATAGCAGACCCTGATAGACAGTTTCTGGAGAGAGTTGCCTTTCCTCAATTGAACTAGCCCAAATCACTGCATTTCTCTGAGCCTCAGTTTCCTCATATGTATAAGGAGGGCTAAAAACCTGTTCTCATTTTCATTTGCAGTCATGTCCCAAGGGTATTGACTGAGAAGTCTGTCTTCACTTTTCCGGCCATGATAACTGGTTTCTTTGAGCCTGTCTCTAACCATATGCAAGCAACTCCCTGAAAATGAGGGAAGCAGCGTGGCTCAGTGGAAAGATCCCGGGATTGAGAGCCAGAGGTCATGGGTTCAAATACCAGCTCTGCCACACATCAGCTGTGTGACCGTGGGCAAGTCACTTAACTTCTCTGTGCCTCAGTTACCTCATCTGTAAAATGGGAATTAACTGTGAGCCTCAAGTGGGATGACCTGATTTCCCTGTATCTACCCCAGCGCTTAGAACAGTGCTCTGCACCTAGTAAGCGCTTAACAAATACCAACATTATTATTATTATTCTCCCTCCCCCTTACACTGTGAGCCCCATATGGATAGGACCACTTCTGATCCCTCCATTAGTTTTTGTATTCTCCCAAGTACTTAGTACAGTGCTCTGCTCCCAGTAGCATGCAATAAATACAACTGACTGTCTGTAGGAGCACCATGGTGCTCATTTCTGAGATTAAAGTCAGTTCCCCCAACATATGTTTTTAAGAATCAATTCCTAAAGTAGAGTTTCCCTAGAGCTTCAAAGTACTGAAACTAGACACACACATTTCACCTAGAAAACACGGAGTCTCTGCTAAATACTGGCAGCTCAACCTGAGCCTTACAAGAATTCAAGTCAGCCCTAAGCAGGGCTGAACCAGAATGCATGAAACCAGAACTAATTCAAGCCTCCCTCAAACCCAAGATTCTTTGTTTAAATACGGTGTGAAATGGTGTTTGGGATGGGGAGGGAAGAGCTATTTAACTAGTCACTGAACACTTCAAGTTCATTTGCAGTTATGTCCCAAGGGTATTGACTGAGAAGTCTGTCTTGACTTTTCCGGCCATGATAACTGATTTCTTTGAGCCTGTCTCTAACCGTATGCAAGCAACTCCCTGAAAATGAGGTATCTGGGGGAAATACTTCAGGCCAGAGAAGGGACACATTTTTCTGGACTCCAATCAGAAATCTCATTTGTACAGCAAGAAACCTATAGTTATGGGCTTCATTTCTCTCCAATGCCTACATCATGCCTTGATTCGCAGTGAACAGATTGAAGGTTGAATAAGACTGCTTGGGTACTGAAACTATCTCATCCAAAATGTGTTGGAACCAAAAACACTTCCTAGATTTTCCATTTTTCTAGGAAAAAAATTTATATATATATAAATAAACCTGGAATGTGCTTGGTCCCACCTCACTCTGGTAAAATGGGATTATGTTGACAAGCTTCTGGGGTCAGAGTTCACTTAACTTCTGAGCTTGCATTTCAAGGGAGTTTTTCTCTCTAGGAGCAGCTATCTTGCTAAAAAGTCTTTCTGGACAGTCTTAAATTCTAGAGCTGGTGTTCAGAGAATTGAAATCTGGGGCTCATAAACAGGGAGGAGATAAGAAGCTTTAAATTACAGTGGTGCAAAAATCAAGTAATAAAGCATATTCATGGCAAGTTAGGATAAAGGAGCAGCAGAATATGGCTCCCCCTGGCATTTGCCTCTTAGAAATGAGAGACTGTAACAATACAAGCATCAAGAAGATCAGATTAAGGAAAGGTCATCTGAGCCTGTACATGACAGTCATTCTCTTGGTCTAGCCAAGTACATTGCACACACCAATCAAAAGCTTACCATCAGTAGCATTTGCAAATGTGAAGAACTGTTGTTTATGAACCCTTTTGCAATTATAGTGGGATTTTTCAGGTCCAACTAAAATTTCAAGCAATGACCATATGGTTTTTGGAGCTTAGAATACACTTTGAAGTATAATTATTATTACTGAATTTAAGTGATTACTATATGTCAAGTACTGTTCTAAGTACTGGGGTAGATAAGTTAATCAGGTAGGACAATCCCTGCCCCACAGGGTGCTCACAGTAAGTAGGATGGAGAACAGGTATTGAATTCCTATTTTACAGCTGAGGAAACTAAGACAGAAAAGTTTAGGTACTTGTCCAAGGTCTTAGAGCAGGTAAGTGGCAGAGCCAGGATTAAAGCCCAGGACTTCCTGACTCCCATGCCCTTGCTCTTTCTACTAGGCCATGCTGCTTCCCCATTAGCTTCTGGGTGGCTTTGAGACACTGTTTTATAATTGATGACATTCCACATATATGGTATACGGTACTCTCGTAGTGCAAATAAGGGAGAAATACATTTATCATCCTTTCATAAGTGCCACATGTGAAACACAGTGTTCATGGGCATTCTCCTCCACTGATTCACAGAAGAAGTTTGGACAAGTCATTTGTGGGCCTCAGTTAACAATTGAGCCAAAATGAATAATGGTAGGTGCCTCAGGAACCTAGTAAATATTAATTACTGTTTATGGAATTCCTGACCAAAAAGTCCTAACTCATTGAATATTTATGTGCATGTACATCAGAGTACATTGTTTACTCAAAATATATGTATCCATACACACATTCTTGGAGCCACATATGCATCTGATATAGATTAGCACACACGCACTCTAAGAGTGTCTCAGAGACTTAACATTCATGGACAGCATCTTTGAAAATAACATATATTATGTAGGAGATATACTATGCACAGCAAATATCCTAAGAGCTCACCTCCTCCAAGAGGCCTTCCCAGACTGAGCTTCTCCTTTTCCCTCTGCTGCCTCTCTGCCCCCCTTCACCTCCCCTCAGTAAGCCCCTTTTGCCCCCCTTTCCCTCTGCTCCTCCTCCTTCCCTTCCCCTCCCCTCAGCACTGTGCTCATCTGCTCATTTGTATATATTTTTATTACCCTATTTATTTTGTTAATGAGATGTACATCCCCTTGATTCTATTTATTGCTGTTGTTTTTGTCTGTCTGTCTCCCCCGATTGGACTGTAAGCCCATCAATGGGCAGGGATTGTCTCTATCTGTTGCTGAATTGTACATTCCAAACACTTAGTACAGAGCTTTGCACATAGTAAGTGCTCAATATATACTATTGAATGAATGTCCACTGTGTATTCCATATGACTATTTACATACAAAGATTAAAAATCATAATTGTCCTCCATTTTCAAAGATGATATTGATGGTGAGCTTCTACCATACCCACATACAAGAATAGAAGAGGCTCATGTTGGGCCTACAACCCTTCCCACGTTGTCTGTCATGTGGCATTCCTGCTGTTTAAGGTTTCAGCTCTAGGAGAAGCAGTAAGGCTGAATGGAAAGAGCATAGCCCTGGGAATCAAAAGGACCTGGGTTCTAATCCCAGCTACACCACTTGTCTGCTGTGTGACGTAAGGCAAGTCACTGAACTTCTCTCAAGTGCCTCACTTACCTCATCTGTAAAATGGAGATTAAGACTGTGAGTCCCACATGGGTGGGACATGAACTGCGTCCACGCTGATTAGCTTGTATCTATCCCAGCACTTAGTACAGAGTTTGGCATATAGTAAGTGCTTAACCACCATTAAAAAAGGTGATCCTTCTCATGTTTGAGGCCCTCCAGGCTAATCAGTCCACAACAGTAGTTTCCCATGGCCTAAGACTGCTTCGCAAAATCTCTATAAAAGTTTAACCTATCCTCTTTGCTTGCCTGGACTCACTTCAGTTCATTATTTCTCTGTTGCTGTCATTCACTCTGCTCCCGATTTTCACCTAGTGAAGCTTTGCTGAACTAAATACTGGCTCAGTATTGGTGAGCTGATGGCAATCCAGGAGAATTTTGCTAATAATCCTATCCCGCTCTGGGATGCAATGCAGGGCCTTCTAAGTGATGCTGAGGAAACAGCTCAAGAAGTCAACTGTGTCTTATGTCCAGGCTTTACAGCCACAATGAAGGTTGGATACAGCAGCTTTTTAGACCTTCAACTATGAAATGAAACGATGTCCTGCTGTTGGTAAACTGCCAATCTCTCCCAGAGCTGTGCTGATGAATTCGTTTTCCTTAACCTTCCAAAAGAATTCGACACCATCAACAGACCTCCGCTTTGGCAACTACTACCAGCAAAGTTAACTATCCTGGAAAGTTCACTGAAGTCCTTAGACCAGTTCATGATGAGTGCATGATGACCTTGTTGGTCAGAGTGGAAAACCTCTTCCTAGTGTTACAGTATGTTCTGTATTACCTAAATGGCCTTGTTTGAGATTGTAGGCAAGGGTTTGGAAACTGGAGTCAGAAGACACATCCAATACACTGGGAAACTTACAGTTCTATAGACTTCAAGCATCACCGAAGTCTTTGAGACAGCCATAATGATTAAAACATTTTATTACTTGTGGCCGTGTGAGAAGAGCACAGGACTGAAAGGCAGGAGACCTGAGTTCTAGTCCTAGCTCTGCCACTGGTCTGCTGTTTGACCTTGGACATGTGACCACCTCTCAGAGCCTCAGTTTCCTCACATATAAAATGGGGATAAGTGATTGCCTCCATGAGGAACAGGTACAGTCATAGCCTTGCATCAGCTCTAGAGGTTAGCATACAGAAATTATGGCACTTATTAGGTGCTAAGCACTGCGTAAATACCAAGAAGTATGCTAGACTATATGAAGTATGCCCTCTCTCATTCCATTAATCCCCTTATTTCCCAGTTTTACATTTTGCCTTTTTCCAAGACAATTTTGTCTTTTCGTGAGTTATAAGCAAGTTTACCAAAAGGAGATATTAGATCAGTTTGAAGAAGCATTTGAACTTTTCAGTTTGCTTTGGATAAAGACCAAATCTAATTCTACTCAAGGTGGCCCAACACTACCTTAGTCTCCATGTCCCATGACTTAATTTGATTCCGTCCCGCCTAGTGACACATGGGATTTGTTTTTCAGCTGTTTGCAGCTGCACCCTTAGCTGGGAAAGCCTCAGGGGAAAATTTAATGAAAAAAATACAAATTTAAAACCACTCAATATGAAGTGTCAACACAAAAGCAGTGGTGCTTTATTCACTATGAGGACACCTAGTAGCAAAAGTTATCGCATTTAAGCATTTGCTATGTGCTAAGCGCAAAGTAACCGTATCAGTCCTAATTTTCAGTAATCCATGTTCTCACCTTTTAAGAACCCACTACAAGGTGCAATCCTTATTGAACATCTATTGTATGGATGACACTGTTCTAGGGATCATACTTTAAAATTTAACAGGCTAGATCTATGTATGCATTAGCGAAATAAGCATTTAACAATTCACTGGATAATTTAGTCAGTGTAGATAGTGAAATCATTTTTATTGAGTGCTTACTGTGTGCAAAGCACTGTACTAAGTGCTCGAGAAGCATGGCCTAGTAGATATCCTAGTAGAAATCTCTACCATTTGTTTCTTGTGTGACCTTGGGCAAGTCACTTTACTTCTCTTCACCCAGTTTCCTCATCTGGAGATTAAGACTGTGAGCCCCATGTGGGACAGAGACTGTGTCTAATCTGACAAGGTTATATCTACACCAGGGCTTAGTATAGTGTCTGGCACATAGTAAGTGCTTAAATACCATAAAAAAGAAAAATAAGAAAAAACTGGGAGAGTTGGTAGGCACATTCCTTGTCCATAATTGGCTCACAATCTAGAGGGAGGTCTAATAATTGAATAATTCAGATTGTTCAAACCAAAAATAATCCACTTTGAAGTCATCTGCCTACATTGATAGACATAAATTGAACATGGAGATTTCTCAAATCGAAGTCCTCCCCAGTCCTGTGTACCACAATACCCAGAATGCCATTCAGGAATCCTGCTAACAGGATAAGTGAGTCCTTCAGCATCTCTACCTAGCAGCAGAGTAATTGCCCATGAGCTTGGGGCAGGAGTTAGGTTTGGGACTACCCCTCTCTTCCCAGTATTATGAGGTCACAGCAACCCAAATGGGAAAAAAGGGAAATTGGGCTTAAAGCCCCAAGTACTTCCGGGATATGTGGCTCTAGGCCTTAGAGCAGGCATATTAGGAGCTACCAATTTTCTGATCATGCTTGCTCTAAGTCCTAAATTCAGCAGTCCAGGAGAGCTCGAAGCCTTTATGTTCCCAAAATGCCAGGATCTCTCTGGATAGAGCTACCAGGATTTAAGAAGGGGAAGGAGAGAAAGATAGGAGGAACCCAAATGGAGAGAGTAATGGTTCCCTATTCATGCAAGAGAAGGGAAAACAGAAAGCAAGCATGGCTTGCCAAAGAGAAGAGAATAATCGCCAAGTGGCAACATTTTCCTTCATGAACTTCCTACTTGGCTGCCCATAAAGGGGCCATTGTTTGGAAATGCTGCTGCGTTTTGACATAAGGGTTAGTGTCACTCAGGAGCAAAAAACAGTGACCTCCAAGGAGCAACTCCTCCCACTAGGAAAATTTCTTCCAGCAGATTGGGAGTGGGTTTCCAGATCCACAAGGACAATTGAGTGCCAGCTCCTTGCTACCTCCTTGGGAATCAGAAATGGCTTTCTTATGAAACTGCTGCTTCAGTCTTAAATGGAACTATGTGAACAGAAAGAATCTAGTGTTTAAATACATCAAGGGTACCAGGACTTTTAAACCCTTGAATAAGCCACTGCCCAAGTAAGGGTTTTGCTGCACAAGTTGTCAGTTTCGTTCTTCAATTTTATGGAAATCCCCAGAGAAGACTGTGGCAAGTTGGGTTTTTTTCAATTGGATTAAAGTTCTTTGAAAGCATAAAATAATCGCTTATTCACGTCAGCCAGGAGGGGTGGGGAGGAAGGGGAAAAGAGTGATCACCTCCATGTTACAGATGGAGTAAACTGAGGCTTTCAGTTTGTTTTCAAAGCCTTCATTATTGATAGAGTGGGTGGCACCAATAGAGGCAGTGGAGTGTCTAGAACTTGGTAGACAGACTCCGCACAGACCAGGAAACCACCCTCCCACTCTCAAATTACTACTCTGCCTGGAGCAGACACTTAGTAAATACTGACCATATTTGGCCTCGGAAGCAGGATATTTTGCTGAAGTCTCTAATGGGGATGGAAGTGGATGGTGACCAATTGATTTATACTCAAAGCAACATGGAAGTTCTTGGACTACAGTGGAAGGAGAATACTTGTAGGCAAGGCTCTGCAACCTCTGCCTCACTCCAGAAAGAAGCCTCTTCTCTGTCCCTTTTTACATCCTCCCCAGGCCCTACTCCACAACCATTCCTAACTTCCCCCTAGGTCTCCAGATGGCTGTATCTCTAGCTGTGTATCCTTCTGGTTCTATGTGGATCTGGGTGATTCGTAACATTTTGATCTAAGAGCTTCATGTCTGCCACATCTACTCAGCTCCCACTACAACAGGCTGTGTTAGCAACTGGTTTCACATTACGTATGCTCTTGAAATCAGCATGCTTATCTGTGCCAAATAATAGACAAATTCACATTTTAATGCAGAGCCAAGAGCCTTTTTATGGAGTTTTCTTGTGTGGAGAAGACAACCCTGCCCTTCCCCAAAAACCTCCCAGGAGCTACATTAGGAGAAATCAGTGTGGTTTTTTCCACCTTAAACATGGTCTGGGGAGGGAGAGGCCACAAGGAAGCAGTGATCATTAGCTTCCCACTCCACAAAACAAACACAATCACCCCCCATCACACATACACACTCATCACATCACCTGCTCTTGGCTGGAGCATTTAAAGTCTGTCCAGGAGTCCCACAGTGCTGGGTAGGAGACCAGAAGGCCAAACTCATGCTAGTTTAAAGAGAATGAGCATCAGTGCGGCCAGTCAGGACAATTTCCCAGCAATGACCTTGTCCACTTTTTATGTGGCACACATGCCCAGAATGAGATGAAGCCCTGTATTCACCACAGTATACGGTAACTGGATCTGAAAATAGGAACAAACCCCTACAAAGCCTGTCCCCAATGGAAAGAATGCTATTGTACATTTGCTGACGAAGACCAAAGGAGATTTTCCAATATAAACAAGGAAATTTAATCCCTAATTTGCAAAAGCTTACCCTCTGCTAATTTGTCAACTCCTCGTGTGTGGACACACACACACACAAAAAGACTTTGTGTCCACTCTCTCTAGTTGTGGGGGGCGGGGGGTGTGTGCGCGTGCAGGCAAACCAAAACCTTTCCTCCCGTGAACCAGAGCTGGTCAAGTCAGCAGTGGCAAATTAAGGCCTCAAAAGCTTAGTCATCCAAGATGAACTGGCTATTATAATTGTTATAAAATCTCTCCTGGCTATCAACACTGCTGTAGGCTATTCCAAGCATAATGTGAGGCACAGTCCAGACCCAGGATATGGGAAAGGATGTTAACCTACTTGATGGGACAGAGTAATGGGAGTAGCAGGAGACACTTTCCTAAGAAGGACAAGTGATAATGAGACTCGGGGATCACAGCAAACAGGGGGGAGTAAAAATACCCTACAAAATTGAAGTCATGCCAGTTGTCCACAAAGTCTGGAAGCAGCTTAGAGTGAGAAAGCTTTAGGGAGGAATTTGACAGCACTTGGAATTTTGAGAACCTTGAAGATTAGCTCCGGCTGGAAGTTCGAAGCTAGGCTGTGCATAAAAGAAGTCAGACATCGGGTGAGTTGGAATGCTAACTTGCCAATGACAGCATTCAGGAGCTCCCTAGGAAAGTTGGTGCCACATCCCCATTCAGTATCCCTGAAAAGGTTTAATAGCTCAGGCCCAAACTGTGGGTCAGAGCTTTGTTAATAGTTTGACACAAAGCAACAGGTATTCGCGTTAAATGCGTGGTGCCTGGCTTTATCAGAGATGCAGCTCCAATTATAATCTATTTTAAAGGAGCCCACTGCTATGGGGACAAGTAAAGAAGAGTTCAAAGTCCCTAAACCCCACCAGAGATAGTGCAGAGTTGTGGATAGAGGGGAAGATTACACAAGCGATCAGGTGCCTAGTATGTCCAGACAGCAGAGAAAACGTATTTCAGTCAACACCAATGCAGTAGTAACTATTCCACCAAGCCTGAGAAGGGAATTTAATGCCACTCCAGGTATAACCCAGTTTCTTCACATACCGGAGGGGCTTTTTAGTGATGTTGTGCAGCTGTTTCAATAATGTTAATAATAATGTTGGTATTTGTTAAGCGCTTACTATGTGCCGAGCACTGTTCTAAGCGCTGGGGTAGACACAGGGGAATCAGGTTGTCCCACGTGGGGCTCACAGTCTTCATCCTCATTTTACAGTTGAGGTAACTGAGGCACCGAGAAGTTAAGTGACTTGCCCAACGTCACACAGCTGACGAGCGGCCGAGCTGGGATTCGAACCCATGACCTCTGACTCCAAAGCCCATGGTCTTTCCACTGAGCCACGCTGCTTCTCTGTCACAGAACTGGCCCACCAAGCATCCCCAGTACCACATGCTGGCAACCATGAACACTTAGGCAAATTGGAGTAGAAAATGAAAGTCTGAACGTTAGGAGTTTGACAAGGCAGTGCTAGCAAGCCCCAGAGCAGGCACCACTGTTCTGCAAAGGCCTACGCACATGGTACCTAACCACAGGCCTCGAGTTCTCCTACTCTCCCAGCTTCCAAGCTGAATAGCGGCTCTTCACGTCCAGTTCCGGATTTGCTCAAAAAGTGTAATGATGGGGAGCAAACCAGATCTACAGTTTCTTCTGACTCTAATATTGGGGGGGGGGGTGTCCTGTGGGGGAGCAAGTGTGGCCTTTGACACCAGGCTACACTTACATGATCTCAGGAAAATTAATTCAGCTTTATGATGCCCCAGTTCTTTTGTATAAGAAGGATGGGAATTTTTCCACTCCTTTCATTGTGTTGCGGCAATCTGACAGTTAATTCATCAGTAGCATTTTGGTGAGTTCTTACTGTGTGCAGAACACTGTACTGAGCACTTGGGAGAATACAAAAGAGATGGTAGATATGTTCCCTGCCCACAAGGAGCTTACAGTCTTGAGGGAAAGGCAGACATCAATATAAACTATAAAAATGTACATGGGGATGGGGATGTCTATGGGGATGAGATGAATATCAAGTGCTCAAGGTATACGGATTCAAGTGCACAGGTGACAGAGGGGAGAGGGCTTTGGGGAAAAGAGGGTTTACTCAGAGAAGGCCTCTTATTGAAGATACAATCTTAATAAGGCTTCGAAGGTGGGGATGGTGGTGGTCTGGAATATATGGAGGAGGAAGGAGTTCCAGGCCAGAGAGGCACAGGGAGCAACTTGGTGCTGAAGGAGAGAAGTGAACAAAGTTAATGGGGGGAAAAATGCTCTGACCTTCACAGATGAAAGGCAACATATAACTGCAGAGCATTGGCATGTAGAGATTTGGCCATTCACAAAGAACAACTGTAATGACCTTAGCTTAAATTAAATACAGCATCAAGTTGGGCTACCGTCTCCTGGTGGCTTATCCGCAGAAAGATCGAAGTGTGACATTTGTCTAGAGATTAAAAAGTGCCACCGCAAGACACAGATGGGACCCCCTCAGAGGTGGGATTTTGTAACAAGGAAGCTTTAGCCCATTGCAACAGTGCTCTGCACGCAGTAAGCGCTCAATAAATACTATTGAATGAATGAAACAGTCTCCAGTAGCACTAGCACTTAGAAGTTACATTGTTGTCCCATCTTGTCTCAGATCCAGTACTCCCCCTCCCTCACTCCTAAACAAATAAACCCTCAGTGAGTGAATGGGACTGCAAGATACAGCTATGTGCTTATTATTAGGAGTCGCAGCTAGAGACAGAAGAACTTCAAAAGGCTTTGAGCACCAGTTCAGAGCCCAGAAGCCAAAAGCACCTACAGGCTCGGATGCTTATCTGAGCAGTTTAAGCCTCTTTGAGTCACTTCCCGGCTCCTGTTGGGCTGCAGATGATGGTCCGACAAGCCCAGCCCATGCCCTCTTGGCCCTCCATTCCCTTGGGGTCCAGGCCAGCAGCCGAGTGAGGGACTGGTGGGGGGAGAAGGAAAGGGGCTATCAGAAAGGAGCCTTTTCAAGGGGTCTGTGGCAAGCCCAGTTGGAGGAGCACAACTCCCTCTCCTAGAACACACAATTCTGCCTTCCCTAAAGAAGAAAAAACTCAGATTCTGGAGCTGTCTTCTCCACCGCAAGCTCCTACAGAGAAAGAAATATACCTTAGTTTTCTTACTTGCTCAAGCATTTAACACAGTTGCTGTGCACACATTAGGTGCTGAGATACCACTGATGTTGATTTGAGGAGTTACACCTGGAACTTGGATAAACTGAGCTGAGAGCAGTGAGAGTGGCAGAAATCCTTTCCTTTAAATGCCATCTAGAGACCGCTCTGCCTGTGTCCAAATGACCCAAAGGGTGAAAAGGAGACAGGCAGAAAGCCTAAAAGAAGTGGATCTTTGTCAGAGGACAGGTATGCCAAGACATTCTGTGAGCTGGCAAAAACAAGTAGAATGGACTGTCTCTTTACCATCCCTTTGGAGTTTAAAGTCAAGGGAGCTATGGAGCTCCTTCATATGTATCTAATGCAAGAAAGCTCTCCCAGTGATAAAGGCAATGGGTTTGACTATAAGAGAAAGGCCCAGATGGATAAAATACAGGTGGCACCATTTTGTGAATCAGGGAACATTTTGGCAGCCCTAGAGCTGTTTCCCCCAGTTCGTAAACTCCTCGAGGACAGAGATCATGTCTACCAAGTCTATTTCACTGCACCAAGTGCTTACTACGGTGCTTTCCACACGGACAAAAATAAGGAAAAAAAAATCTTCAATAAATACTATTGCTGTGTGTCTGCCAAACTGTTTTCAACCAACAGCAGTCAAATTAGCTTTGGTTCTTAATGGAGAGAGGTAGATTTTGGTAAATTCCTCTTAGATACCCACTAACCCTCATTTTAACCCTGGAGAGAGGTTGCTTGTCTCCCTTAAGTGTCATGAAGAAGGACATTAACAATCAAAAGGCAGTGGCACTGGGGAGTGTCACCAAGAATCACTGTTTCTCACCTGGAAGTTTGAAAAAGAATAATAATAATAACATTTACTATGAACCAAGCACCGTACTGAACATCAGAGTAGATACCAGGGTCAGGTCAGATAATTTCTGCCCCACATGGAGCTCACAGTCAAATTAAAAGGAAAAACAGGTATTCTATCCCCATTTTACAGATGAGGTTATAGAACACAGAGAAACTGACTGCTTGCTCAAGATGACAGAGCAGACAAGAGGTTAAAACCCAGATCCATGTGCTTTCCCCTAACTTACATTGCTTCCCAGGATCTATCTTGTGCGTGATCCTGAGAGGAGCCAAATTCTCCTGAGAATTAAAAAAAAAACCTGAACCCAAAAGTGTCACTAAAAGCTAAAACAAACGGATTATTCAGAAGTTATTTATTGATCACTTAAGTGCCAAGCACTTGAACGGGTCCCACAAAAGCAAGACACGTTTCCTGCCTTTAAGGGGTTTACAGTCTACCAGAGAAGACTGATTTATTTATAAATTAGAGTTTGCTCATCCCTTCACGTGCAAAGAGACAATTTCAGAACCTTGCATGGGGTTTACTTTAGACTCTGTTGTAAAAATGGGTGAAAGTTCATCAGGGTATTCGGTGGGGGGGGCGTTGAGGAAAGGGGGAGGGGGCATTTTTCCTAAACTAGTTTGCCCATCCCTAATTGCAACACCCATCTGCTTCACCTTCAAAGCGTTGCAACACTCTGTCCCTGAAACTGACCTAGTTTGTGTGTATTCCTTTAGGGATGTCCTTTGGGTCAGGGTCTTCAAATTTAGCCCTATTTCTTCAGGTGCCCAGAGTCTAGGGGAGGGGATAAGTTCCAAATTCAACAAGCTTCTCAACTTTTTTTTATGGTATTTGTTAAGTTCTTACTCTGTGCCAGGCACTGAACTGAACTCTGGGGTAGATAAAAGCTAACCAGGTTGGACACAGTCCATGTCCCACATGGGGTACACAGTCTTAATCCTCATTTTACAGATGAGGTCACTGAGGCCCAGAGAAGTTAAATGACTAGCTCAAAGTGACACAGCAGAGATTAGAACCCAGGTCCTTCTGATTCCTAGGCTTGTGCTGTATTGGCTAGGCCACACTTGCTTCTCATAAAAATAAGTAGGAACTGAAGGATGGCAACCTGGGTCTACCCACTTCTCTCTGAAGCGCCAAGAAACTCAGCTCAAGTGGAATGCTGGTGTCTTCCCAAGAGTGGATTTGCCACCCCCCGCCGACCCCACCCAACCCCCTACCCAATCTGGGCTCTTCACAACTCACCTCCTGCAGCCAGCTTTTTGAGCACCACCCCTCACTCCCTGTTCCATCAACTATTGCCTACCTGTGGCATTCTGCCCTATCAGTCTGGGCATGGTTACAATCTGTTTGAATGGGAAGGGTGCAACCACTCTCTGCCATGGGCAAGATTGCCTCCCTGGGCTTTTCTGTGTATAAATAGTCTCGAGGCTGCAGCATGTTCAGGCTTTTCCACTCCCAACCTCACCCCTTCACTCCCCTATGCCTCCCTTTTGAGCCCCTTTCTTTCCCACCTCTCTTCACCCCCTTAAGGGGTCTTGTCGGGGACCAGAGCAGCTCCTGAGGCTTGCCCATGCCAGGGTGCCGCCTTCAGAAAACTCATTCTTCCAGCATCCCCTCCTCCCGGACACACCTTGTGCCTCCCACAGCTCGGTCCTGCAGTGACCTGCACAGGCCCACACCCCCACCACTCCAACCCAGAAGTGACGCCGGCCCCTCCCACCGTCCAGACATAAACGGGGGCCCTCATGGTGGCCTAACATCGTCCTATTCCCACTGATCGCCCCCTCCCCACCCTTGCCTCCTTTCTCCTTCGCCAGCTTGGCAAGCCAACTCCCCCATGCCCAATCTGGGTTATGCAACAGCCCCAGGCTCCTGTGTCTCTCTTGGCCCAGAAACTAGTAGAACCCAAGGCCACCCCCGGTGTTCTCCAAGAACCCAGGGAGCAGGAGCCCAGGGAGCAGGGCACCACACCCACCCTGGTTAGCTAGATCACTGGGTGGGGGACATCTCTTTTGAAGGTGCCACAAGGATGGTCTCACAACATCCGGCCCAGAAAAATCCCACTCTTCAGTCCCCTGTGACCAAGGTGGGGGGGAGGGGGGGAAGGTCACTTGGAAATAAACCCCATTTGTGACAGAGCATTTTCTGCAGACTCTAAACCAAACCCAGGAATTGCTATTTATTTCTCAATTCTGCTAGTGGCCAACAAGCCTGTACTTAATTGTTCACTGCATTGCATCTGGTTAAGTCAACACCATGTAATTAATTACAAATAGGTCCCATCATCCCTTTCTCCCTCTCCTCCACCCTCCTCCAAGTCCTCATCCACCCCCCCACCACTGGCCCAATAATCAGCCCCGGGAATGCCCAACAGACAAACCCATCGGAATTGGGCTCACGGTTTGGAAAGGGGCTGGGTCATCTATTGCTTGGGAGACAAGGCCCAGGTCTCTATCATTCCCAAGCTGTGATAAACAGGGAGAGAAAAAGGACAGTCAGGTTTTCCCTGAGAACATAAACCCCCAAGAAGCCACTTTCAATTTAACAGCCTTGGAGAGCTGCCGGTTCCCAGCACAAGGGAATGTCCATGGTCATTCTCCCAAGCGCCCATTCGAGACAAGAAAAAAAGTCATCTGCAGGGACGAGCTCCACCCCCTGCCCAAGCTTGTTCGGAACCAACTCAGCAGCACACCCCTTTGTCTGCCGGCTCTCGGCCAGGGCCTTCTTCACCCAAATGAAGCTCTTGCAGGTAGTGAAGCAGTCAGTGGATAATCCCAACTCTGCCCCTCTCCACTGGGTGAACGTGGGCAGTGCTCCTTCCCCCTCACCCCAACTTCAGGCCTCAACTTCCTTATCTGCCAAATGGGAACAACCATCTCCCCCTACCTCACCCAGCTCTTGAGGGGAGAATACCACAGAAAGGTCTATAAATCTCTTTCCAAATAGAGAGTTCTGTGAGTTGGGTTGTTGCCATTGGTCTACCCTGATGCCCTCTGAACCCCTGTGACAGAAGCCTCTTGTTAGGACCCTGTAGCTTCCCAAGCTGCAAGCACCTCCCTGGCAGAAGGAAATCCTGATGGCCTCACAGCAGTCGGGAATGAGATTAAACACGTGGGTACATATTTTAACTCAGCCACTTCCCCCTACCTTTATTTACATTTATGTGTGTTTCTCTTCTCTAAAATACAAGCCCCTTGAGGGCAGAGATCATTTCTACCAGCATTATTGAACTCTCCCAAACATTTAGCACAGTGCTCGGCACAACGTGCTCATTACTCTCCCCATGACATTTTCCCCACTTTTAATAGTCCTTACGCAGGAATAGGGTTGGAATTGTAATTGGTCTGGGCTGATCTGGAAAAGGGGAAGAGGAGGGCGAAAGGACTCCAGACTCACCGTGAGTGCTTATCAAAAAGTAATAATGTTATGTGCGCTAGAAGGAAACACTGGCTAAAGAGGAGGAGATAGGAAGTCCTTGGTGATCCTGAGCCAACTACAGCAATAGGAGGAATACAGCAGCATGATGCAAAAAAAAAAAAAAAAAAGGTATTTGTCAGGGAATGCTCTGGTACCTTTCATTATTCATGGCCTCTAAGACCAAGGGTTCAGAGCTACCCTGTTGGTCAACTTTATTTGCCTACGTAAACGTACATAGTCATATACAGTGGGTACCCAATGTACAAACAATGAGGGGAAACTGAGCTTCTAACCTTAATCAACCTTAGTTATTTTCGTTACCCTATTTATTTTGTTAATGAATTGTACATCGCCTTGATTCTATTTAGTTGCCATTGTTTTTACGAGATGTTCTTCCCCTTGACGCTGTTTAGTGCCATTGTTCTTGTCTGTCCGTCTCCCCCGATTAGACTGTAAGCCCGTCAAACGGCAGGGACTGTCTCTATCTGTTGCTGACTTGTTCATCCCAAGCGCTTAGTACAGTGCTCTGCACATAGTAAGCGCTCAATAAATACTATTGAATGAATGAATAATCAAATGAAGCATTAGAGAGTCCTCCAGGACACGAGAAGCAGACTCTTCATTTTCCTTGAGACAGACCTTGAGTGATGATAGACTTTCCAGAAGTGATAGCCTAATGGCTCAAGCACCCCACAGTTCAATATTTTGCTCCATAAATTGTGGAGAAGGTAAGGTTGGAGAGGGAATGCAGGTTTTTGCAACAATAGGAGCTATTACACATGCACACAGACAAATAAAATAAAGGAGTCAGAACCTCAGGAGTAGGACCATGCAAATCTGTCCACCTGCTATTCAATTAATGTATTGTTACAAGTGAAGTGCCAGCTCTGTGTTTAGGGAGAAGGAGGAAGTTCCAGGTGCTAAAATGTCACTGAGGTATTGACAAGGCAGAGAAGGTAGCTCGTTCCAATAAAAGTGTATTTAAATTTCCTTCTCTTCTTTCCTCACTCCTTCTTCATCACCCCCCTTAATTCCCTGGCAAGAAAGCTTCCCAAACTGTCTGGTTTCTCTATAACAGGCTCAGTCGATATTGATAGAGAAGAAATGGGTTCTGGCTTGGATTTTCTTTTGCTAATTTGAGCAGAGCCAAGAAGGGAGGTTGAGCTCATGACCTTATCTGAACCCCACCCCCAACTTGTTAGAGCCAAGCATTTTTTTCTTCCCTAATCAGTAACTGAAGCATTCTGGGTTTTACTCTCCATGGACAATGAAACTAAGAAAGGGTAGAAGGCAAACTGGAAAAGATGCATCTTGTTCAAACTAGAAAGACCTTCATATGCAGAGTCCCCGGATCCATTTCAATTTCCGTAAACCATTAAGCTACTGGGCAGGTTCAGCCCAGCTAGCTACCTCTGTCCTAGGCATTGAGAGAGCCCATTTCATCACCTTACACTCGTTATCTTATTGTCTGACTTGGGCACCTCATCAGAGCCTGAGAAATAAAAAGAATGCCACCCCTTAAAGGGAAGAGTGCTGTGTAATAGACCTAAACGATGCATTGTGGCATTACATCTAATTAACAGGAATGAATCACGTCTTAAATATAGCCATAAAATGAAGTAATTAGCCGGCAAACAGGAAGCTGCCATGCTGACTGCCTGACTATAGAATTAGAGACCCAGAAGACACGACTCAGCAGTTGAGCTCAGGAGAAAGGAAGAGGTTTTGCAGAGGGGTGGTGGTCTTCTGGATGCTGATTGGTCACTAAAAGTGAGCTCAAAGCACTCATGGCAGGGACTGTGGTTTTAATGCATTCTGAAAATCTCACTTCCAGTTGGATAAAGAGCTTCCAGCCCACATGGCCACATCTAGTTGCCTTTTTCCATACGTCTATATTAGAATAAAAGGTTTGCTTTCATTTAGTGAAATTTCCTACATCATTCTTCAGGTGACACATACAGTCAACCGTATTTATTAAGCACTTACTGTGTGCAGAGCACTGTATTGAATATTAATACTATTGAGAGAATACAATAATTCTCCCAATATTCTCTTGGGAGAATACAAGACACCTTCCCTGCCCTCAACAAGTTACAGTCCAATGTTTCACAAGTAGCCAAACTAATGTTTGTGCTATTTTTTAATCATTTCCTATGGGTCAAGCACTGTGCTAAAGGATAAGTTTGGACACTGTCCCACTTGAGGTTCATAGTCTAAGAGGGGAGAAAATATATTTAGTCCCCAATTTACAGGTGAAAAAACTGAGGCCCAGAGAGGTGACTTGCCCCAAAACCCTCTGATAGGCAAGTGGCAGAGCCTAGATTAAAACCCAGATCTCAACTCTGAGCTGTGCTCTTTCCATAAAAATCAGCGTGGCATAAGGGAAAAAACACAGGCCTGGGAGTCAGAGAGTCGGAGGGCCTGGGTTCTAAACCCAGCTCTGCCACATACTTGCTGTATGACCTTGGGCAAGTCACTTCTCTGGGTCTCAATTTCCTCATCTGCAAGATAGGGATTCAATGCCTTCTACTTAGGCTGTGAGCCCCATGTGGGACCTGATAACCTTGAATCTACCCCAGCACTTAGTACAGTGCTTGGCATATAGTAAGCACTTCATATCACTATTATTATTGTTGTAATTATATCAGGTGATGGGTTTAGTCTCCCAGGGCATTCCCCACATCATTTAAGTCCTATTGGGAAGAGTCTCTTGCCCACTGGTTCAGCTAATCTGTCCTTGGCTCTGTACGGCTTCTCCCCGTTCCATAGTGTAAGGAAGAAGTAACTTCGCATTCCATGCACAAACTGAGAAGCAGACTTGTCGACTAGACAAAACACAGGCCTGGGAGTCAGAAGGGCCTGTGTTCGAATCGCAACACTGCCACTTGTCTGCTGTGTCACCTTGGGTAAGTCACTTAGCTTCTCTGTGCCTCAATTACCTCCTCTGTAAAATGCCAGATTAAGACAGTGAGCCCCATGTGGGACAAGGACTGTGTCCAACCTGATTAGCTTGTATCAACCCCAGGAATTAGTACAGTATCTGGAAAACGATAAGTGCTTAAATACCATTTAAAAGCCTTGGAGCTTCCATCTTCCAACTACCTCTCTGCCATTCGCTTTCATAAAGTACAGGATTTCCACTTTACATTTTTACTACTTTTAATCTCAGAATGAGCCAGAAAAGTTACGTGAAGCAAAGTACCTTCAACTAACTGGATTGGAGCTTCTTATGAGCCTAGTTCACAACAATACCTAATGTCGGTGTGGTAAGCAAGATGCCTTCTTGAATGCATCCTCCCTTCTCAAGCTGTATGCAGCCTGACCTCATCTTCAGCTGGATTTGACAGTTTAATATGATCAGAACATTGTACTAAGGGCTTTATACAGCCCCTGGACAGCCTTCCTGCCATCCCAATCTCCAGATTCTCAGTGTTAAGACTGGCTGGTGTGCAAGTCAGCTGGCCCATAAGACTTTGGGTTTGCTAAAGAAATCACTTTCCGGGCTTCACCATTGACCTCAAAGAAATGCACCTGACCAGTATCAGAGAATAATGCTAACACATCACAGTTTCAACAGCAAAAATAAAATTTCAGAAAAAGAATCACTTTTCCACCAACCAGGTAGCTGAGATGAGGACACCAGCATATATCACATCGCAACACATTGGCGTTCAAATAGCTAAGTTGAATGGGAAAGTGAGCAATGTTTAATGAATAAAATTCTGAGAGCATCATTGTCCCAAGTGATCAGAGCCAAGATAATGCCCTATCATTTCCTCCAATTCCCCAGGTCCTTAATACACTGGGATCATGGGTGTTTCCCTGCCATAAATGCTGTAAATCAAAGTAGCTAAGATTTCCTATTTGCTATCAAATTCAATGTTATTCCAGCTTCTGTGATTTGTCTTCCCTGAAGGTTGAGCCAAGTAGTTGAAAACAAAATGGAGTATTTTCCAATAGCAGCATCCATTTGTGTTAACCAGACTTTACTCCTACTTTAACCCTGGCACAAGATGAAGAGAAAAATACCGTGATTCCTATTTAGATATTCTAAATAAATTTCCACTGCCTTTTCACCACAAAACACTTTACACAATTAGACATCCAGTACCCAAATTGGGAGAGAAACCCAGCCAAGGAGAAAAGGTCCAATAAAACAGACACTTCACACTTGCAGAATGCTTTACCATTTCCAAGTGTTTTACAGTAATTAATGAAACGAGTGATTTATCCATACAAAACTTCTGCAAGGTAGAGATATATTATTCCCATATCATACCGCAAATGCGACGTCTGATCAACGCATTACTCCACCTCCTTATTTCCCTTTTTATTTCAGGAAATAACTGAGACAGGGAAAAGTTGAGTAACATGCCTAAGGCCACACAACAACCCTGTGGTGGAGCTGGATTTATAACTCAAAACTTCCCCATGTTCTTAAGGCTCCAGATATTCAGCCAACACTACCTTTCTGGGTGCCAAAAGAAGACAGACTAGCTCAATCAATGGTATTTATTGAGCACTTAGTGTACAGAGTACTGTGCTGAATGCTTGGGAGAGTACAATACAGTAGCATTGGTAATAACTGTGGTATTTGTTAAATGCTTACTGTGTGCAAAGCACTGTACAAGTGCTGGGTTAAGAAATGTATCTGCCAACTCTATTGTACTGTACCTCTCCCAAGAGCTTAGTACAGTGCTCTATCATTGATAATGATGATGATAAACACAAACAGACACCATCCATATCCCAGTAGGGGCTCACAGCCTAAGAGAAACTGCATACAATAAATTTAATCCCCATTTTACAGAGGAGGAAACTGAGACACAGATATGTTAAGTGACTTGTCAAGGATCACACAGCAGGCAATGTAATCCCTGCTCTCAAGATCTATTGGATCTATTAGTGGGGAGTTGTAGAAGTTACCTATATCATATCATTCTATTCATATCATACCTATATCATTCTAGCCCTAAAATAGGCTCTTTGGCTTCAATTATCTGGTTAGGAAGCATTATAGCCTGGGACATAAACCACAGGCCTGGGAGCCAGAGGACCTGGGTTCTGATCCCAGCTCTACCACTTGCCTGAAAGCACTTAATAACTACAGTTGAATGAATGAATGACCTGGGGCAAGTCACCTAACTTCTCTGTGCCTCAGTTTCCTCAGCTACAAAATGGGGATTCAACACCTATTCTCCTTAGACTGAGCCCCTTGTGGGACAGGGACTGCATCCAGCCCAATTAATAATAATGATGGTATTTGTTAAGAGCTTACTTTGTGCCAGGGACTGTACTAAGCACTAGGGTGGATACAAGCAAATCAATGTGGACACAGTCCCTGTCCGCTATGGGGCCCACATTCTCAATTCCCATTTTATAGACAAGATAACTGAGGCACAGAGAAGTGAAGTGACTTGCCCACAGTCACACAGCAGACAAATGGCAGAGCCAGGATTAGAACCCATAACCTTCTGACTCCCAGGTCTGTGGTCTATCCACTACACAATGCTGCTTCTCTAACTTTGCATCTACCCTTGTGCTTAGAACACAGAGTAAGCACTAAATATAAAAGAAAAAAATTTAAGGGGAGTAATTGGAGCTGAGAAAATAAATTGTTGCTGCCTTCATTTTCAGGTGCTAGGCTGTGAGGAAGTTGTAAGGAATGTGTTGTTGTATTGTTCTCTCCCAAGCGCTTAGTATAGTGTTCTCCACAGAGTTAAGTGCTCAATAAATGCGATTGACACAAAATGCTTAGTACAGCAGTAAGCCTCAATAAGCGCCATTGATTTTCAAAGAAGGTTCTCACATTTCCAGTAATACAACAGGGATGGTCTGGGAGGAGGAGGTAAAGAGGCCCAGCTGAAGGCTCTCAAGAAACAGTGACAAGCCTCGAGTTGAAGCAAGCAATCAGTGATTGAGAGGTTAGGGGAGGCAGACTTGAAATGGAAAAAATCCAGAAGTTATAAAAAGTACAATTGCTAGATGGGGTAATCCTTCTTAGAATTTGGAAGAGAGGAAACAAGAAAATTCTACAAGACCTGAGAAGATCAGGAACTAAAGGAAAAAGCAGCAACATTAAAAAGATGGAACATTAACTATCTGTGAGAATAATGTATGCTGACTGCATGTATGGCAAGACACAGATTCTCAGGCCCAAAGGATCATGGAGAGCACAGGAGAGGGACGATACAAGTATTGGAAGATTGTTTGAGTTTGTCTGTCAAGACATGAAGTCCACACAGGAAGCAATCCAAAATACCACCTGGAAAATTCAGAGTGAAGTAGAAGCTTACACAATTTTCCCAGGCAATTCAGGACCAGATCAGCTATTGCCTGGATGACTATATTGTCTGTCTAGACAATTATGCAATCCTTTCTGCTTCATTTTGATGGTAGAGACCTAGTGGGATGTCCTATTTCTACCCAGAGTAGAATAGTGAGGTATTTGTTGAAGAGTTTGTCCCAACCTTTATTTAGCAAAAGATGACTAGCAGGCAGATTTACACTAATTTACACTAGATATACACAGATTTACACTAAGGGGACTCTCAGGAGAACTCTCATCTACCCCTCTATTCTCAGGACTCAAGAGAACAAAGGGTAAAGTAATATATATTCATTCATTCAATAGTATTTATTGAACACTTACTATATGCAGAGCACTGTACTAAGCGCTTGGAATGTACAAATCAGTAACAGATAGAGACAGTCAGTCCCTGCGCTTTGACGAGCTTACAGTCTAATCGGGGGATATATGTATCTGGCATGAGTGAAACAGGGTCCCCTACCTCTTTTTTCACCTGTAAAGGCATGCTATCACTGTTCTGAGATTCTTCCACAGAAAAATAATCTGGAAGCCAAGTGAAAATATTTTCCTTGGCCATGTTGAGGCCGAGACTAAAGAAGATTGTGGCCAGAAATTTGTCAGAGAATATGTAATCCTTGCCTAGAAAAGTTTTGCCCATACAGGGCCTTGAGTTCTGCCTTTAACTCCATACAAGGCTCAGCAGTGCAAATAGAGGGGCAAGATAGTCCAACCTACACCATGGCAGGCCTCTTCAAGAGTTGACTTGGGTGAGAATCACAGCCTCCTCATTCATTCATTTATAAGTACTTACTGTGTGCAGAGCAATATACTAAGAGTTTGGAAAGTACAATACAGCAATGAAGAGAGACAAACCCTGCCTATAACGTGCTTACAGCTTCTGCTGGAACTCAGTTCAGATTGGACTGGAAAAAACTCATATCAAAATTATTCAAAGCCTAGAAGCATCATAGGATATTTGAGTCTCCCTTATTAGTTGTAGATAGACTGCATTATACCAGATATATACCTAGTTCTCTCCTTACTTGCATGAGGGAGTTGCATACTGACTTTTTACATTTAAGCATTTACTATGTGCCAGGCACTATGCTAAGCACTGGGGTAGATTCAAGATAATCAGGTTGGACACAGTCCCTGCTTCACACAGGGCTCCCAATCTCAATCCCCATTATACAGATGAGGTAACTGAGGCAGAGAAGTTAAGTGATTTGCCCAAGGTCACTGCAGATAAGTGGTGGAGACAGAATTAGAACCCAGGTCTTTTTGACTCCCAGGCCTATACTCTATCCACTAGGCCAGGATGCTTCTGACTACTAGAAACATCATGGCTTAATGACTAGAGTAGGGGACCTGGGAGTCAGAAGGACTTGGATTCTAATCCCACCTCCACCATAAGTCTGTTGTGGGACCTTGGTCAAGTCACTTTACTTCTTTGTGCCTCAGTTACCTCTTCTGTAAAATGGGGATTAAAAGTGTGAGCCGCTTGTGTGGGACAGGGACCGTATCCAACCTGATTAACTTGTATCTACCCCAGTGCTCAGAACGGTGTTTGGCCCAGTCAGCACTTAAGTACCGTAATTATTAAAACACAACAAAATAACATTCTGGTGGATTCTTGGGCATATAAAAGCCACTAGACAGCTGTTGGACTCATGTAAACCAGAGCAGGGTCATTCTTCAAAAGCCCACCTTTCAATACTAGAGAAAAAGACATTACCCCTTTGGGATCCTCTCTACCCTCTTAGTTCCTGCAGTTTTCTAAAAAGATCCAGATACTCTCTGTCACCCCAGAGAAAAGGTGCCCAGAAACAAGAGAATTAGAGGTCGACCCTTCAAGAATTTATTTCAAACATCCTCCTGCTCCCAAACAGGGAGCTCTCTGGGTGGGATGATAAAAACTTTGTTTCCAGTACCACCTGAGTCACAAAACCCCACCCTCTTGCCACCGTGACAAACTGAAAAGCTCAAAACATACATTATAAACACATACTCTGCTCCTACACATACACACTCAAGTCTCAACAGTATTAGTCCCCAAGCCCATATGATAAACAACTCCACTGAAAACAAGTTTCACCGAAGGCAATGGAGCAAACCTTAAGAAGTCAGTACAGCAACCTGCCGGCTAGAAAGAATAGAACAAAGAGAAACAACTCACTCACTCTGATTTTCCTCCTCAAGTGTCCCAACATGGGAAGGCTCAACTCAGACCTTCTACTGTCTGGTTGGGTGTGTTTCCGGTTCCCTCGACTAGAAAATGGAGGCAAGACCAACTGCTCCCTATTTCCTCCAAATAACTCTGGAAAAAAAAGCATCGGTCTCCTTAGAGAAGGTTGCTATGGCGTTGTCTTTTCTCATTTAGACGCAAACCACCCACAGGTGTGGGACAAAGAGGGCTAGACAGTCCCCAGGTGAAAGAGGTGAGACACTGATTATGACTGAAAGGATCAGGGTGGTAGGAGGCACTATCCCAAGAAAGAGTGTTCAGCTGAATGAGGAGAACACCTGCAGTCAGAGATATCACCTCCCATTAACAGTAATAAAGAGTCACGAGAAGATAATGTCAACCTCTAGTGGAATTTTGTTAATAAAATGTACATTGCCTTGATTCTATTTAGTTGCCATTGTTCTTACGAGATGTTCTTCCCCTTGACTCTATTTATTGCCATTGTTCTTGTCTGTCCGTCTCCCCCGATTAGACTGTAAGCCCGTCAAACGGCAGGGACTGTCTCTATCTGTTGCTGACTTGTTCATTCCAAGCGCTTAGTACAGTGCTCTGCACATAGTAAGCGCTCAATAAATACTATTGAATGAATGAATAAGAGGAAGAGATGTGGCAAGATGTATAAATTTAAGAACTGTATTTTTGTCCCCCTGGACTGTATGCTCATTGTGGGCAGAGAATACATTTGCCAACGGTGTTGTATTCTCCCAAGAGCTTCGTAAAGTGCTCTGCACACAATAATAATAATAATAATGTTGGTATTTGTTAAACGCTTACTACATGCAGAGCACTGTTCTAAGCGCTGGGGGAGATACAGGGGAATCAAGTTGTCCCATGTGAGGCTCACAGTCTTCATCCCCATTTTACAGATGAGGGAACTGAGGCACAGAGAAGTGAAGTGACTTGCCCACAGTCACACAGCTGATAAGTGGCAGAGCCGGGATTCGAACCCATGACCTCTGACTCCCAAGCCCGGGCTCTTTCCACTGAGCCACGCTGCTTCTCAGTAAGCGTTTGATAAGTTCCATTGACTGAGCAAGTCCTGGGGACAGTCTCTTCCAGTGGTAGGAAAGAGGTCACCAGAGCAGAAAGACATAATAATGGGAAATAGGTTCCACAATAAAAACTCTTTCCAAACACAGACCAGAGCAGTCTTTGCTTTGATAGTGTTTGAGGGTCTGCCAGAACAGGCCAGCTGAGTTATTTGAGGTTGAATCCAGCAGGCTGACTTTCAGTGAAAGCTCCTCGGCCAGTCAGTCAGAAACAAGGTATTGATGGAAATAAGAGGAGCAGCAAGCTTCCCATTAAGCAAATGAGACTGGCTCAGGAAGGAAGAAATGCTTACATTGTAGAGGATTAGGTCAAGGATGAAAACAAATATCCAATGCTGGGGGAAAAAAAATGTGGAAGCCTGATTCTTGGAGATATAATAATAATGATTACAGTATTTGTTAAGTGCTTACTATCTGTCAAGCACTGTGCTAAACACTGGGATAGATGTAAAATAATCTGGGTAGATTCAGTTCCTGTCCCGCAAGGGACTGGTATGCAAACATGTGTGAGTCTTATAATAATGTTGGTATTTGTTAAGCGCTTAGTATGTGCAGAACACTGTTCTAAGCGCTGGGTAGATACAGGGTAATCAGGTTGTCCCATGTGAGGCTCACAGTTAATCCCCATTTTACAGATGAGGTAACTGAGGCACAGAGAAGTTAAGTGACTTGCCCACAGTCACACAGCTGAAAAGTGGCAGAGCCAGGATTCGAACCCATGATCTCTGACTCCCAAGCCCTGGCTCTTTCCACTGAGCCACGCTGCTTCTCTACCTTATAAGCCTACCCCTCTTTGCTTATACTTCTCTTTTACTCTGTGATCCTAGTGGCTAGGGACTATATTTTCATTGCCCCATTTAAAAGGGCAAAAATGGAGTTTGAAAATAAGGTCACCTCATTCTTCAAAATTCTACTTAAGACTCACCTCTTCCATGTAAAGCTCCAGCTATTCCAGGAACTTACACCCTTCTTCCTTCCGGTTGTGGTTTGTCACTTAGGTTTCTCATGAGTTGGTTAGAATATTAATTATGTACTTATACTGTCCCAAGCACTGTGCTAGTCACTGGGTTAGATATGAGATACCCAGATAAGACCCAATCCCCGTTGCAGACGGGGCTCACACTCTAAGAGGGACAGAAAGCAGGTGTCTTATCCCCATTTTACAGATATGGAAACTAAGGCTTAGATAGGTTAAGTGACTTGTCCAAGGTCACCCAACAAGCCGGCTCCCTGCTTCCTGTTTATTCATTTATTTGGTGGGGGGCAGAGGGCAGTGATAAAATCACATGTGGGTGGCAGTGCAGCCTAGTGGAGAGAGCATGAGACTGGGGAGTCCAAGAGACTTAGGTTCTAATTCTTGTTCTATTTGCCTGCTGTGTGACCTGGTAAAAGTCACTCAGCTTCTCTGTGCTTCAGTTTCCTCAACTGTAAAATGGGGTTGAAAAACCTATTCTCCCTCCCACCTAGATTATAAACTCTGTGTGGAAGAGGGATGGTATCTGAGCTGATTTTCTTTCTTTTCTCGTTGTGGGCAGGGAATATGTCTGTTATATGGTTACATTGTACTCTCCCAAGAGTTTAGTACAGTGGTCTGCACACAGTAAGTGCTCAATAAATACAACTGACTGACTAGCACATAGTGTTTAATAAACACAATTATTATTTATTTGATTATGAATAACAGGCCTTTCCCTTGGAAGCCCATGCAGCATATCTTCAGGTAATAAGTTTGGACAAATAAATAATATCAGCATAGTCAAGGACACTTGGCAGCAGTAGATAGGAGACTAGTATAACAGTATTCATGTTCAAAAATGTGCTTTAAATAATCAATCAGTGGGATTTATTGAGTGTTTACCGTGTGCAGAGCACTGAACTAAGCACCAGGGAGAGTAAAGTATAACAGAGTTGGTAATTACATTTCCTCACAAGGAGCTTACATACCAGAGGGGGCAACAGATACATAAATAAAGAAATTATGGATGTGTTTGGAGAAGAAAGTTGCCCTAACTGAAGCCATTTCTCTTTCTTACTGCCTGAGCCATAAGGCTGTGGTCATTCTGGAAAGGTGAAAGAGAAACCTCATGGGATCATATAGACAATTCAGACCCGACCTGAGAAGCAGCATGGCTTAGTGGATAGAGCATGGGCCTCAGAGTCAGAAAGTCCTGGCTCCACCACGTGTCTGCTAGGAGACTTGGGGCAAGTCACTTCACTTCTCTGGGCCTCAGTTACCTCATTTGTAAAATGGGGATTAAGAATATGAGCCCTATGTGGGACAGGGACTGTGTCCAACCTGACTACCTTGTATCTACCCCATCACTTAGAACAGTGCTTGGCACAGAGCACTTAAGCAAGTACTATAATTATCATTATTATTATTATTATTATCATCATCTATGACAAAGAAGTGGGTTTTTTAGCCTAGATGATCTGCAAGAATTAATAATAATCGTGGTACTGGTTAAACACTTACTCTGTGCTAAGCACCATACTAAGTGCTGGGATAGATACAAAGCAGTCAAGTTAGACACAATCCCTGCCCCACATGGAGCTCACAGTCTTAAGAGAGGGAGAAAAGGTACTTACACCCATTTTTCAGATAAGGAGACTGAGGCAAAGAGAAGTTAAGTGGCTTGCCCATGCTCACACAGCAGATAAGTGGAAGAACCCAGGTCTCCAGGCTCCCAGTCCAATGTTCTATCCAATACTCTATGCTGCTTTTCAAGGAAAGCATAAAAGATAATTTGATTTACAGAGTAATGGCTGAATTCACTTTGCCACTAGAGCCACTGCTAAACATTGTTGAAGGTTGAAGCTTGATTGCAAAGCAACGTTGAAAGAAGCAAGATGTTCCACCATTTCCCTCTACATCATTCTTTGGTACCATATCAGGAACCAATGCCCCACATCTCCCCAAGACGTATTGACTAGATTTTTTTTTTATCAAAGTTACCCCAGATGAACTGAAAGGAAGCCTGAAAAAAATAAAAAACGATCTGAGGGAATCCCAAACAAGTTGGAGAGTTCAAGATCCCTAAGCAAGGCGATCATAAACTGGCTTTGATCACAGTTCAGTAGGGTTCACCTTGAGAATGTGTGATAGGCAAGACAAAGGGCTAAGGTAACCCTTCGTCAGATGCCTTCTGATTGGGTCAGAGGAATGCTGAATTGACAGCAGCGGAGTGGGCGTGCTAAGGGTCCTGCTAACCTCTCTCCTCCACCATCACAATCTGGGACTTGGGCTCCAGCTCCCAGGTCAGCAGTAGGATGGAGGGCCAGGGAAAAAAGGTGGGGGAGAACAGAGGTGTAAGATGGTGATGTCACTTCCTGTAGGAGGCTTGGAGACGTGACTAGTAATATGGGTCTCCAATAACATTTTTTAAATATACCACACCCACTCTCGGCTTGCTAAAATGAACATTTTCCCTGAAAAATACAGTTAGGTAAAATATGAATGTCAGAAATATCTACCTTATCCCTCTAGACAGCAAGCTCATTATGGGCAGGGAACATATCTGCTAATTCTGTTGTATTGTACTCTCCCAAGGACTTAGTACAGTGCTCTGCACATAGTAAGTGCTCAGTAAATACCACTGATTGATTGATTGATACCATGACAATCCTTGGGATTTCAGCGTGGCTCAGTGGAAAGAGCCCAGGCTTGGGAGTCAGAGGTCATGGATTCGAATCCCGGCTCTGCCACTTGTCAGCTGTGTGACTATGGGCAAGTCACTTAACTTCTCTGTGCCTCAGTTCCCTCATCTGTAAAATGGGGATTAACTGTGAGCCTCATGTGGGACCACCTGATGACCCTGTATCTCCCCCAGCACTTAGAACAGTGCTCTGCAAATAGTAAGCACTTAAATACCAACATTATTATTATTATCATTATTCTCTCCTCCACACAACTGCATTGTGAGAACTGTTCTGCAGTCATCCAAACCAAGGACTTTCCCAGGGGCTGAGGAGTTCAGAAGCCCCTCTGAATGAAAGGACCATGCCAGTTGAATGACATACCCTTAGCAATATTTAGGTATTGAACAAAGGGCTCAAACAAATTTGCATCCATGGAAAAATGAGCTAGTGATGCCAGCTCTACATCCTAGCAAGAGTCATAAACTCAAAAGCACTGAACAGGAAAAGAAGCTGATCAGAGAAGTTTGAATGGGAGGGGTGAAAGAGAATAGAACAAAGAAAAGAAGGGAGAATGGTAATGGGAGGGCCACTAAGTACATCTTAAAGCAATACTAGGTAGTATATAAATGCCATCAAAACACATTGTTTCCATTAAAAACTTTTATTCCACACCAGCATTTAATAACTTGCACTAGATGCTTAATAGAGTTTTTCCCCCTTGAGACCTTTACCCCTTTTAGGAATCTCAGTAAGTGACCACAGAAAGATTGCATAAAGCTGGGTCAATTTAGGGGGGTGATGAGCTGGAGGGAGCATTTTTAAGACTACATCGTGTTCCCTGAGTGGAGCTAAGGAATGGCATGTTTCCTGAAAATCACCATGCAGAGACTGATTTATATTTAGGAGGGTTGGTGGAATTGGAGGAGGGGGGATGTTCAAACCAAGTCCCCGAGAGAAAAGTGGAACTCAGAAAAATAGTGATAACTCAAAATAGTTGAATCTGCTCCGATTCAGTAATCTTAGGCCATGGGTTAGGTTCTTCTCATTGTTTTCAATTTCTGCTTCCTTCCTCAGTTACTGGTTCCAAATGAAAGCAGAAACCGCTGAAGAAAATGAATATGATATATTTTGAGTGATGCGAGAGACTCAGATGTTAGAATGGGGATTGTGTACCATACTTGCCACGATACAAGATGTAGAAATCAAGCAATGAATATAGCTTTCCATTACACTTACTGGCATATTCAAAAAATAAACAGCCATTAAAGGGAAATCCCTCTGCCTGTAAATAGATGGGTCTTATTCACTAACATCTCTGCTACCCTGATATTTCCCAACTTTAGGCTGCTTATCTCAGCATAACTTCTGATGGATGGGGGGAGGATTACTTTTTTCTTCAATACTTCTAATATCAAAATCACTTCCTTCCAGGATCATTCATCTGGTTCAAGCTGGATCACAGGAACTGAACCTACTCATGCTCTCTTTTAGCATGAGAAATGGGAGTTTCGGAGGAAAATCCAAATAGATGTGGTGGAGATTTTGGAGATGTCCAAGGCACCTCCACTTCCTCATCTGTGGCAATAAAGATAATAATACCTACCTGGCAGTGGTATTTTGGAGGATTAATTAATGTTTGTAAAGCATTTTAAGGTGTGTAGATGAAAGGCATCATATAGGCACAGAGCATAATTACTATTTGTTACTGTAAATTTTCCACCAGGGAACCTAGCACCTCATAATCACTCTTTCTGGTTTGCTGCCCAGTAAAGCACCCAGTGGGCACTTGAAGGTCATCGAGAAGGACAACTTCAGGTATTAGTAAGGGATTTGGAAGTCTGAGATCTAGAGAGAAGAAATCTGAGCATGTATGTATATGTACGTGTGTGTGAATACATCCTAACTATATATATATGTATATATATATATTTCCTTCTTCCTCCTATGCCACTTGTAATTTATTTTATTGTCTGCATCCCCCACTAGACTGTAAATTTTTCAAGGACAAGGATCACGTCTGCCAACTCTATTGTACACTTTCAAGCACTTAATACAATGGTGTGCACACAATAAGCACTTAATAAACACCACTGATTGACCAGAAGCAGTGCAGGCGAGTGGATAGAGCAGGCCTTGGGAGTCAGAAGGACCTGGGGTCTAATCCCAGCTCTGCCATTTGTCTGCTGTGTGATCTTGGGCAAGTCACTTAACTTCTCTGTGCCTCAGTTACCTCATCTGTAAAATGGAAATTGAGACTGTGAGCCCCATGTGGGACAGGGACTGTGTCCAATCCGATTTGCTCATATCCACCCCAGGGCTTAGTACAGTGCCTGGCACACAGTAAGGACTTAACAAATACCACAATTAGTAGTAGTAGTAGTAGTAGTAGTAGTAGTAGCAGTAGTAGTAGCAGTAGTAATAACAATAATCCTAGCTCTGCCACTTGTCCGCTGTGTGACCATGAGCATCTCACTTTACTTCTCTGTGCCTCAGTTACCTCATCTGTAAAATGGGGATTAAGACTGTGAGTTGGACTATGTCCAACCTGATTAGCTTGTATCTACCCCAGTTTTTAATGCAGTGCCTGGCACATAGTAAGAGTTTAACAAGTACCAAAATTATTACAGTTATTATTATTATTTTGTCAGTTTCCCCTGCTAGATTGTAGGCTCTTGAGGGCAAGAATCATGCCTACTGATTCCTTCATAATCTCCCATGCACTTCTGAGCACAGTAAGCACTCAACTGCTATTGATGATGGTAATTATGACCATGATGAAGTCCATTAGTCTAATCTTCCCTTCCACCCTTTTCCAATCCCAAATCACAAGGAAGGTCTCCCAGACTCTGGAAGTCCTGTTCTTCCCTAGCCTAGACCTAGACCAGCCTAAGCAAAGCTGGTGCAGTCTAGCCCTAACCCTGGCAGTGAATCACTCTACGATCATCAACTGGTCACCCAAGTCTCAGTAAGATTCAGCCGCCTTCGACCCTCGAGGACATTTTGAGGAATTAAAATAATGATGTGAAATACCTGGGACCAAAAGGGAGAGGAGTGATAGGCGATCTAAATTGAATGGAAATTAAGGCTTCCCCAGTGCTTTACTCCTGTCTGACTGAGCAGTCTGCACATGCCCAAATACCCATCACTCTTCCTGCTGGGAAAATCCCAATTCCCTGAAACCAGAGGAGCTGAAGTTGAGAACTTCAAGTGGGAACATTTCCTCCCCTTCAGCTGTAAGACCAAAAAGCCTGTTAAGAGACCAACTATACAGTATAAGCTTCTTGTAGGCAGGGAATGGGTCTTGTGCTTTTGCCTGCCATTCCCAAGAACTTGCTAACCATGTGCAGTTAAATAGCAATTCTACTCTTGAACTACTATTAACCCAAAAACTGAACTTGGCATTAATTTTTTGGCAACAAAACTCAGGGAAATTGTGTTTACAGACTACCCTACTGTGGACAGGTTTGTTTGGAGTTTTTTATTGGTATTTATTAAGCACTTACTATGTGTCAGGTACTCTACTAAGTGCTGGGGAAGATTCAAGCAAATCAGGGTGGACACAATCCATGTCCTTCCTGGGGCTCTCAGTCTTAATCCCCACTTTACAGATGAGGTAACTGAGGCCTACAGAAATGAAGTGACTAGCCCAAGGTGACACAGCAGACAAGTGGAAGAGCCAGAATAAGAATCCGGGTCCTTCAACTCCCAGATCCGAGCTCTCTCCACTAGGAAATGCTGCTGCTCAAATGGTTGGATTGTTGTCTTTCAGCAGAATGGAACCTTTTCCTACAAGAGTCTGAGGCACAACTCTCCCAAAAGATGGCAGGAATCTGGGTGGGTGGGTCTAAAGGATTCTGAGTCAGGAGGTTGTACAGAAAGAAAAAAAAACATAAATTTCAGCAATATCTGGCTAATTAAATCAATTGGTGGTGTCAGTTGAGAAACTACTGTGTGCAGAATACAATTCCAAGAACTTGGGACACTATGCCAAAAGCCAAAAGCCCAGCTCTTGCCTTCAGGATGCTTACAAAATCATCCCTGCCTTCTAATGGGGGAAGCTGACAAGTATCTATTTATTACAAGCAGAGGAAACAGGACAAAGAACTAGGACATAGGAAGGGGCATGAGAATTTCAGGATGAAGTAGCTGAATGAATAATTGAATATCCAGTTGAATATGCATATACACCTAAGTGCTGAGGATGGGGATAAATACATGAGTGCCAAAGATGTATACTGGGGTGATATGATTTGGGACATTGGGAATTAATCTAAGAAAATTTCCTGAAAGAATGGGAGGGATTTGAAGATGAAGTCCATAATGAAGGGAGACAGGATGAGTATGGGAGTCAGAAAACTTGGGTTCTAATACCAGTTCCACCATTGATCTTCTGTGTGACCTTAGGTAAAGTCACAACATCTCTGGACCTCAGTTTCCTCCTCTGCAAAATGGAGATTCGATACCCACTCTCCCTCCCTCTTAGGTTGTGAGCCCTATATCCAGTCTGATTATTTTTCATTTACCTCAGCATTTTAGCACATAGTAAATGCTCAGTATATCCCATAATAATTGAAGATGGGGAAGAGCTGCAAGCTGCTGGATTGGAAGGGGGAGGAGGGAGTTCCAATCAGGACTACGGTCCCAGAGACAGGAGATTGGAGAACAAACCACAGGAGGAAGATAAGTTTGGAAGGAGCAAAGAATGTGGGCTGAAAAGTAGTGAATGAAGAATCACAGAGGAGTGATCCACAAAGGGTTACTGAAGGTAATAATAATAATAATAATGTTGGTATTTGTTAAGCGCTTACTATGTGCCGAGCACTGTTCTAAGCGCTGGGGTAGACATAGGGGAATCAGGTTGTCCCACGTGGGGCTCACAGTCTTAATCCCCATTTTACAGATGAGGGAACTGAGGCACAGAGAAGTTAAGTGACTTGCCCACAGTCACACAGCCGACAAGTGGCAGAGCTGGGATTCGAACTCATGAGCCCTGACTCCAAAGCCCGTGCTCTTTCCACTGAGCCACGCTGCTTCTCCAAAGGTAAAAATTAGGGATGCTAGAGGAAAAACTAAGGGGGTGTTAGATGTCTCAAGAAGGGTTTAAGAAGTGCAGATCTGTAACAGATTATTAGGATGGATGTAAGGGTAACTGTCATATTTATTTTGCTGTAAGTATTCTTGGAAGCCTCTGTTGGAGAACCCAATCCAAGATCTAATCGAGCCTTGGGGAAGAGGGAATCTGAGGTTCAGACTTGGCGCTAATCAGAACGGATCTTGAGTCTGGTTGGAGTTGATCTGGGGAAATAATCAAGCAGCAAAATTAAGTTTTCAAAGAAAAGAAAAAACAAGATGATGCTAATCTTTACTAAAACAAGCTGATAATCAAAACAGACCATTTGTGCTTATTCCCAATGGATGGGTGTATTAGTTGATTATGTAATTCTGGAATTGGAGGCAGAGGAGGTGGTGTGAGAAGAGAAGGTTAGGCTGGAATCTACATATTTAAAAAGATGGAAAAAAATTGTTGCCTAACACAAAATTCTACAGAAGCCTCTAAACCGATGTTTGAGCAAACCATAATCCCTGAAGATCTATAGGTCCATTTTTTGTGTGGTATTTGTTAAGCGCTTACTATGTGCCAGGCACTGTTCTAAGCACTGGGGTGGATACAAACTACACAGTCCATGTCCCAGTTGGGGCTCACAGTCTTAATGGCCATTTTACAGACGATGTAACTGAGGCACAAAGACGTTAAGTGACTTGCCCAAGGTCACAAAGCAGACGTGGCAGAGTCAGGATTAGAACTCGGGTCCTTCTGACTTCCAGGCCCTTGCTTTATCCACTAATCCATGTTGCTTCTCAAACCTTTTGTCATTCAGGCTGATCTGTCTACACCTGCTAATCATAATTATTAGCAATAATAATTATGGTTCTTGCTTCTTACTATGTGCCAACACTGTTCTAAATGCTGGGTTAGATACAAGTTAATCAGGTTGGACATGTCCCACATGGGGCTCCGAGTCTAAGTAAGAAGGAGGAGGAGTTATTCCCCATTTTACCGATGAGGTAACCGAGGAACAGAGAAGCAAAGTAACTTGCCCAAAGACCCACCTCAGATAAGTGGCCACGCTCTTTCCACTAGACCGTGTTGCTTCTTATGTTAATGTTAATCTGACTGCTTTCTTCTTTAACACAATAGAGGCAGGGTGGCCTAGTAGACAGAATATGGGACTGGGAGTCAGTAATAATCTTGGTATTTGTAAGTGCTTACTACGTGCAGAGCACTGTTCTAAGCGCTGGGGTAGATACAGGGGAATGAGGTTGTCCCACGTGAGGCTCACAGTATTCCACCCCATTTTACAGATGAGGGAACTGAGGCACAGAGAAGTGAAGTGACTTGCCCACAGTCACACAGCTGACAAAGGGCAGAGTCGGGATCAAGGGACCAGAGTTTCCAATCCCGTTGTTCTGCTGTGTGACCACTGACAAATCCCTTAACCTCTCTGGGCCTCAGTTTCCTCTTCCATAAAATGGGGATAAGATCCCTGCTCCTCCTACCTCTAAGAATGGAAGCTGATCGTCGTGAGCCTACCCCAGCACTTAAAATTTACTTCAAAGCTAGACGCCATTATTATTAGAGGGTCTCCGGTCCACTTACTAAGTTGCGTGAGAATCAGGATCCAGCCCTGGGAGGATCTGGAGAGCTGGTCGAGTACAGTGCTTTGTAGCACCACTAGGGGGATACAAATTGTAGTTCCGTGCTCTCTACTGGACCTTCTCGGGGTTCCCAACACTGGAGAGGTGACACTTCCAACATCGTGAAAGAGAACAACATCCTGAACACCCAGGCAGAGGAGTCCCAGGGCAGGAGACATTCAAAACCGGCTGACACAGAACACTAGATATGTTGGCAGCAAATGATCTCACACTGGCCAAGAGAGGATGAAGCCAAATTACCTCAGAGGTCTTTTCTGGGTACGAGTCCAGGAAGGGATTACGGCTTGGGGAGGAAATCAAAAGGGGCAAGACTTGGTGTGTTCAGGGTCTGAAACTGGGGCACTCCTTCAGGGACCAGGGGAGAGGAGAGAGCGGCCTGCTGAGAGGGAAGTATAAACGATGTTTATTCCTGAAGAGGCAAGACTAATCTTCAACTGACTAACAAAAGCGATGGCCCTGGGATGGGAGTCCAGAAGCCTGTTACAAGAAGTCATCTGACAGATGCCTGGGACCAAGGAGGCCTCTGACAACGAGGCTCTATCGCACTCCCCGAGTGTCCCGTTCACCTGTTCGTAAGGCAGCCGAGAGGTAGCGTGGCCAAGGGGATAGGGCTTGGGTCTGAAAATCAGAATACCTGAAAGAACCAAGTTCTAGTCATCCCAGTTCTGTCACTGGCCTGTTGGGTGGCCTTGGGCAAGTCACTAAGTGTTCTGTGCCTCCATTTCCACATGTATAAAATGGGTACGAGATACCTGCTCTCCTTTCCTCTTTGACTGTGAGCCCCAGGCAAGATGGAGACAGTCTGATCTGATTATCTTGTATCTCCTTGAGTGCTTAGCACAGGATAAATGCTTAAGAAAGGTCATTATCATTATCCTACCTAGGAAAAAAGATGTATCTGCTCCTAAGACAGATGACAGTACTACTGCCCAAGCTTAGATTGCATTTAGGGGACCTCAGGAGGGAGAAAGGAATTTAACTGGGCAGATCCTTTGCACATGAGCGTTCAAACTGCAAAGCTCCCCAAATGGACCCAACTTCCCAGAGAGGAGGAACCCCCTGGGAAGTTATAGGGGTCATGGGGGTAGGGTGGGGGGCAGCTGGGATGGTTGAGACTGTAAACCCATCAATTAGACTGTAAGCCCATCATTGGGCAGGGATTGTCTCTATCTGTTGCCGAACTGTATATTCCAAGGGCTTAGTACAGTGCTCTGCACATATTGAATGAATAATGAGATAGGAATTTAAGCACTTAATCAGCTCTGCCAAATACTCCATCAGTCAATCGTTTTTATTGAGTAGCTTACTGTGGGCAGAGGAAAATACTAAGGCCTCGGGAGAGTACAGTACAACACAGTTGGTAGATATGAACCCTGCCCTTGAGGGGATTAGAATCTAATGGGGGATTTTAAGTGGATTTTGGGATTTTAAGTGGATTTTGCAGATGAGGAGTATGTGGTCTGAAGGAAGAACAAAGCATATGCAACTGGTAGCAAGGATGAAAAAGGATGAAATAGATAAATAATGGACTATATGTGCTGAGGTTGGATAGAAAGATGCAAATGGTGAGGGCAATTGTTTAGAAGATACAGGTTGGGATGTTGGGAATTCTTTGCTTCTGGAGGAGGTGGGATCCTCCAACCTTACTTAGCTCACCTCCTACTACAAGCAGCCCACACACTTTGCTACTCTATTACCAACCTACTCACTGTATCTAGATTTCATCTGTCAACGGCATGACTCCTCGCCCACCTCCTCCTTCTAGCCTAGAACTCTCCTTTTCCCTTCGTATCCTACAGACACCACTCTCCCCACCTTCAAAGCCCTACTAAAATTACATTTCCTCTCGACTATAAGCTCATTCTCTAGGCTTAAGCTTGTTGTGGGCGGAGAATGTGTCTACCAACACTGTCATATTGTACTCTTCCAAGTGCTTAGTTGTGCTCTGCACACAGTAAACACTCAAAAATATGATTGATTGACTAATTTCCTCTAAGAGGCCTTCTCTGACTAGCCCCTAATCACCCTCCCTTCTGCGTCACTTTTGCACTTGAATCTGTACTATTTCAGTACTTGATAGTCAGCCCACCCCCTGCCCCACCGCATATGGGCATATCCTTGTATTCTGCCATTTCCTCAATCTGTATTTTAATTGTCCCCCTCTATACTGTAAGCTGCTTGTGGGCAGGGATCACATTGTACTTTCCTTAGTACTTAATACAGTGTTCTGCACACAGTAAGTGCTCAATAAATTCTATTGATTGTTTTTACTATTAAACTCAATGATTTCACAGGAGACGCTATGACTTGGCTCCTGTAGCGGCAAGAACCCTAAAGAATTTACCGCCAAGGGACAAGATTAGTGGATCCCACCTTGTGCTTGGAATCCAGGACCTCTTGGCCACCAGTCTGCCCTCCTTCCACCCAGGGCCCGGAGAGTCCAGCCCAGGCTCCAGTCTTCCCTCATGAATCAAATAGATCTCTGCTGTCCCTGGGGCTAGGAGCCAGCAACCCTCACAACTCCAGGACCCAAATTAAGCTATTTCCTGCCACTCCATGGCTCCCCGGGGCTTACACAAATTTAAAATAAATGCCAAACTTTCCTTTGTCTGGGAGGATCCTGGGGAGATGAGTTGTTAGGAAGGGTGGGAATGCAGATGATCCTGTAAAAGAGGAAAACTGAAGATGGTTGCCATACATGTAACAGGAGTAGGAAGGTGGGGAGGGAGCAGCTGAGTCTTGTGGTTTTGCAGAGGCCATCTTAACTAAGTCTCTGGTGTCGAGGCCATCTTGAATGTCCCAAGCAACAGCCCTCTTGGGAATGTCCCAAGCTTCTTGCTCCCTGCCAGCCCTGCGGAGTGCTGCCTTGAAATAACCGCTCACCTCACATACCATCTGAAGCTGACCCTGCTCAAGGACTTCCCACTGGCTAATGGGACCTAGCTTTTCCAGGCCTTTCTGCTCTTCACTGAGTGGAAGTACACTCCCAAGGCAGCAGAAATGAATTAGCAGGAGATTGAACAAAAGACTAGACCCTGAACAAAATCTCATTAAAGGGAGGGGAAGAGGGAGGTGATTGACGGGGGAAGGGAAGCACATTCTTATTCAGACATTGGTACTCTCGACCCAGAAGTCACGGCTTTTTCCCTCCCCATAAACCAAACCTTTCACCAGTGCACTCTGACGTGGGTTGATGCTTGGTTTATGGGTTACCTGCTAGTATTGAAAATCACTCATTAGAAGATGAAAGTATTAAACAGAAACGAACAATGCTAAGTTGATATCCATTATAAAAGGTATATTTGGACCCAAGGAGTCAGACCAAATTTGCTTTGCTGTAGCAGGCCTTCAGCTTTCACGCAAAGACCACAAACACATGTTCTTCACACACTCTGGTAACTATACACGTGTTATCCCAGGGTGCATATCCCCACCACACTCACAAACACAGAGATCCACACATGAACGGAGATGGGCACCAGCTCTACAACCTGCCACTTACTACCAGACATGATAATGTTTCATTGATTCATTTATGTTCTCCTTGTTGGCTGGCTTTTGTTTAGTGGGCATTGATCCTGCTGTTCGGATATTCCTGAGGCTGGCTTCTTTCAGCTGTTTAGCTACAACTGGCATCAGGACTGGACTTTCAGAGGGCAAGAGCCAGGGGGAAACGAATGCTGTCATCTTAAAGTCCTGCAGCGTAGAGCAGGCTAAAGTGACCCCGGGGCCCTAGTGGCGGACGCTCAGGAAGAAGTGATTAGTGGGAGGGGAAGAAAGGGGGGCTGCCCCTCAAGAGAAGTGGAAGCATGTCCTAGTGGAAAAAGGACAGGCCTGGGAGTCAGAGGATCTAGGTTGCAATCCCGGCTCTGCCATGTGACTCTGGGCAAGTCACTAAACTTCACTGTGCCTCAGTAAACCATCCGTAAAATGGGGATTAAATCCTATTCCCTCCTAGTTAGACAGGCGGCCCTATATGGGACAGGAACTGTGTTCAACCTAATTAACTTGCATTTACCCCAGCCCTTAGACCAGTGTTTGGCGCAAAGCACTTAGCTAGTACTATTATTATTATCATTATTATTATTATTAGGACAATGTGGCTTTATGGAAAGAACATGGGCCTGGCAGTCAGGGGACTGGAATTCTAATTCCAGCTCTCCCACTTCCTTGCTGTGAGACCTTGGACAAGTCACTTAAATTCTTCATGCCTCAGTATCTTCACCTGTAAAATGGGGATCCAATGTGTTCTCTCTCCTACTTAGTCTGTGAAACCCATGTGGGACAGGGACTGTGTCTGATCTGATTATCCTGCATCTACATCACTGCTTAGTACAGTGCTTGGAAGACAATAAACACCTAACAAATACCTCTCTTATTAATGTTATTATTGTTAATAAGACTAGTCCTTTCCGGGCCGAAACGGGGCATCGTGGGCCTGTGTCCGCAGGAATGAAGGAAGGCCTGTCCTCTGACTATTGACCACTAGACCTGTCCCCAGGACCATTTCACAGCACTGTCTCTCCTCACAAACTATGAGGCAATTTGGCTCAAGGTGGGGATCACAAAGCACTCACAAACCATTGGATAAAAGCTTCTACCTCCTCACCTAGATTAACCACTAGTGCCCGTGTCTCCACGTCTCTAGAGCTCCCAAAATAACCAGGCTTCTGTGAGGTGAAAGGTGCCAGGGAATCAAGCTGAATAAGCCTAAACATTTCCCAGAATTCCCCCAAAACTCGTCAGCTTCTCCCTGGCTCTCCCCCACACTTCCCAGTTAAGGCTGCACCCCAGATACCTTGGCACCTGTTTGGAAAACGAGCTATATTTTGCTGATCTCTCTACTCCCTCCTCTGGACTCATCCTACATCACTCTTCCCCAAGGCCCACCACGCTCCTCTGTTCTTTGAGAAGCCTCTTGCTTTGAACCCCTAGCCTTGTAAACAGAAGGAAATTATTATAAATCTATTGTTACCGTCTCCAGGGGTGGCTGCCTGCTGGTGTGGTCAATTTAATAATAATACTTAGCTCTTAAATGGTGCTTATAAAGGGCTCATCAAAGCCCTTTTATGATCATTAACTAATTAAGGCTCACCCCTCCCTGGTGACTGTTGTGATTATTACTTTACAGGTGGGGAAACTGAGGCAGGGGTTAAGTGAGTTGCCTCAGGCTACAGACGGAGTCGCTCTCAGAGCCAAAATGAGGTGTGCAGATGCCTAATTCTGTGTTTAGGCCACTGAGCCCCACCCCCCCCCGGATTCAAATAGAAGGTTTCTGAATGGGTAGGTGGGTGGGTAGGTATGCCTTATGGCTGGAGAGTTGCCTCGCCTTTTTTTGGAGTGGTCCTAATTCTGCCATCAGACATTTCCTCACAGTGGCAGAAAACACCTTAGCCTTCATGGGACTCTCAGATAAAATGCATGTTTTGTTGAATTTGGTTTACCAAAGATCCCGGTTATATAGTCTTTTAGACTGTGAGCCCATTGCTGGGCAGAGATTGTTTCTATCTGTTGCCGAATTGTACATTCCAAGCACTTAGTACAGTGTTCTGCACATAGTAAGCGTTCAGTAAATATGATTGAATGAATAGTGTGCTATGGCAACTGATGTCCCAGCACAGGTATTTGTGTATGTTGGAGGAATGAGATCCACTGTGTACAAGTGATTAAAGGATAGTCAGCCCTGTTCAGTCGGGACTTCTTCCTCTCGAATCGTGGGTTCAACCTCTGAGCACATTCCCTACCCACTCCCTCCCACCCCCACCTCCCCCTGATCAAAATGGTGTTCCATGGAGCAAAACTATATTCTCTTTCTTAATGCAAGTAGCTATTAGTACATGAAAGACTCATTCAAGACTACCTATTTGCACGTTAACCTGGGTGGAATAGTAATAATAATGGCATTTATTAAGTGCTTGCTCTGTGCCATGTGCTGGAATAAATAAAAGATAATAAGGTCAGACACAGTCCCTGCCCCACACGAGGCTCAACAGTCAAAGGAGGAGGGAGAACAGGAATTGAATTCTCATTCTACAGATGAAGAAACTGAGGTGCCAAAGAGGTTAAATGACTTGCCCAAGGTCAGACAGCAGGAAAATGGTGGATTAGGAGTCGGAACTCCTGACTCGCTGGTCCTTGATCTTTTTTCTAAGCCAAGCCGCTTCCCTAACGTTGGAGAAGGCAGGACTACCAGGCCAGATTTAGGTTTCTATCATGCACACTGCCCTCCACACCCACCAGCCTTTCTGGCAGGGAAGGGTTTTGACCTTGCTCTGGACCCATTGAACCAGCTCTGCCACTCCCAATACATGGACCTCACTGTGGGGAGGTGGGAGAATCTTGAGGGGATGCCACACAAATACACAGAAAGGTGACTTCTAACATTTGGGGAATTAAACAGCCTGAGCCCAGCTCCGAGCCATGGCTATTTCTCCTATAAAAGAAAATTAGAAAATAAAGGTCTCGTAACAAAAGTGTCATCAACACGAGGAATAATAGAGCACCAGGCTCAGTTCCCAAAATGCAACTTTTCAATATGTTCTTCCTGAATGTGGAGCAGGAAGTGAAGCAAGCTGAATCCTGGCCAGGAATACGACCGCTGTCACGGGGATAAAACTCTGAAGCCAAACTGGTGGCTTTCTTTGCAGAATGAGGGTTAAGCTTTGTCTCTCTCTCTTTTTTTTTTTGTATTTGTTACACTCTTACTATGTGCTGGAGTAGATACAAGCTAATCAGGTTGGACACGGTCCATGTCCCACATGGAACTCACAGTCTTAATCCCCATTTTACAGATGAAGTAACTGAGGCACAGAGAAGTTATGTGATTTGCCCAAGGTCATGCATTAGAACCCAGGTCCTTCTGACTCTCAGTCCCAAGCTCTTTTCACTAAGCCATGCTGCTTCTCCTCTGTTTCTTCCCTGAGCAAAATGCCCAGGGGAAGATAAAAGAAATTATAAATTTCAGGCCCGATTTTCCCCTGGAGTGGAGGTATGGGCTGCCCCACTGGTCAGACAGTGGAATCTGGCCCTCAGACAGTTTAAAAAATCCCAGAATCAAAGCGGCCAAGCGACCCTGCCTTAACCAGCTCCAAGCAAGTTCCAGGGGGTGGCGGCGGGGCTGGGGGGCAGCTGGAGTGGGATGGAACTAAAGGGTTTCAAACTCTGGGTCTTTTCCAGATTTCAGTTCAGTCTCTTTTCTTCAGGGACGGGGAAGGCGCAGGCAGACAAGAGTCCAAAAGCTGATGGCAAGGGGAGAGGATTCTGTCTCTCTTTGTGGCTAGGGCTGAAGTCACGGCTCCTCAGGATGACAAAACCAGGGTGGGTGGGGTGGGAGGGGTCAGGAAGGAGCAAAGACAGCATGCTGCAAGATTCAGACAGGTAGGCCAGCAGCCTGTGCCTCAGTTTTCTGATCTGTTAAATGAGGATTCAATACCCGTTCTCTCTCCTACTTAGACTGTGAGCTCCATATGTGACGGGGACTGCATTAGACCTGATAATCTTGTATCTATCCCAGTGCTTAGTACGGCGCTTGGCACATGCTAAGCACTAACAAATACCATCAGTATTATTATTATCATCATGTAGTGTGTGATCCCTTAGATCAGAGTTCTGTTCCAGATCCCTGGGCGGCATAGTTACAGAAACAGAAAGAGCCTAGTGAGGAACACATGAATAACAAGCAGAAGAAGAGCCCCAGAACAGGAGTTGCAGAAGCGGCAGAAGAAATAAAACAGAAATATAAACATCACTTACAAAGGCAGATGAGCATAATGGGTTTTGATATGGGAGGACTGAGGGGGTGGTGAAGTTTTGGTGGGTCTGGGAAGGTGGTAGGGGCAGGCTTTGGGGAGAATCGGCCTGGTAACCACCCCAGCACTTAGTTCAGTGCCCGGCACATAATGAGCACTGAACAAGTGCCACAAATAAGAAGAAAGAAGGAAAGGCCGGTCTAGAGGACAGATGGGAGCCTTTCACTCTGCCTCATCACCTGCCCGGCCAAAGCCCAGAGGGTGGGAATGAGGGGAGAGTTTCCGGGTGCCTTTCAGTAGAAGCTACCTCAGAGAACACGCCTCAGGCAGGGGCTGCTAGCCTCCTTCCATGCCCCGGTGGGGCCTCTCAAACCAGCACCGCTCACCTGGTCTCTGAATCAATCTCTCCCGGCCAGGCTGGCAGCACCCCCTCAGAAGCAGAGTGTGCCATATCTCCCCAGTCTGGGTATGGGGCAGTCGACCTTCCTTCCTCCAGCTGCTTGGGCCGGAGCAGGGGCCTGGACGACCACATGTACTGGGGGGACAGAGTTGTTGCCATCAGCGTTCCTGCTGCAGAGGATGCCCGGGAAGGCCCCCTGAGGTCATTCCCACAGTTTCAGTGTGGGTTCCGACTCGCCAGCATCAGATAGCAGGGAGATGAGAGTGATTTCAGCTGCCGCTGGTACCCGTTCCCTCGTTTCACCCCAGTCGGGGATCGGCCTCACCCACCCTCAGCCCGGTGTGGGTTTCCTTTGATGTCGAGATTTATGGAGATAGGATGGAGCATCTCTGACCCAAGTGTCTTACCCCCAGCCTCGGGCAGCTCAAGCCCCCGGGGTCTGGCTCAGGCATCCGGAGATCTCCAGAGGCCCTATCCACTGCCAAGAATCCTTTCAGAGCCCCATCATCCAGGGCTCTTGGGTCCCGGACTTGGGGTCCCTACAAGAAACCCAGTGGTATTGGGTGCTCAGGCTGGGAGGGGAGGGAAGGGTGGTGAAGGGGGCGGGTGACGACCAGGTTCTCACCCTCTGTACATCCACGGGTACACTAACTTTTTATTATCCTCAGAGATACGATCAATCAATCAAGTAATAATAATAATAATAATAATGATGGTATTCGTTAAGCACTTACTATGTGCAAAGCACTGTGCTAAGCCCTGGAGAGGAAGATACAAGGTGATCAGGTTGTCCCACGTGGGGCTCACAGTCTTCATCCCCATTTTACAGATGAGGTAACTGAGGCACAGAGCAGTTAAGTGACTTGCTCAAAGTCACACAGCCAACAAGTGACTGAGATCGGATTTGAACCCAAGACCTCTGACTCCCAAGCCCAGTCTCTTTCCACTGAGCCACACTGCTTTGATGGTATTCATCAATCAATCAATTAATTAATCAACCAATCAGGGGTATTTGTTTAAGCATTTCCTGTGTGCTGAGCACTGACCCAGGCACTCGGAAGAGTACAGCAGTAGAGTTGAGAGAAGCAGCATGGCTAAGTGGAAAAAGCACGGGTTTGTAAGTCAGAAGTCGTGGTTTCTAATCCCGGCTCAGCCGCTTGTCAGCTGTGTGACTTTGGGTAGTCACTTAACTTCTCTGTGCCTCAGTTACCTCATCTGTAAAATGGGGATTAAGTCTGTGAGTCCCACGTGGACAGCCTGATTGCCTTGCATCTACCCCAGCACTTGGAACAGTGCTTGGCACATACTGAGTGCTTAATAAATACCATCATCATCATCCAACCCTGGCCATGGGAGCAAATACCCTGACCAGATGTTTAGCCTTGAGTGGCCTAGTGGAGCGAACACAGGTCTGGGAGTCAGAAGGACCTGGATTCTAACCCCGTCTCTGTCACTTGCCTGCTGTGTGACCTTGGATGAGTCACTTAACTCTTCTGTGTCTCAGTTACCACACCTGATTTAGACCATAAGACCCTTGTGGAACATGGACCGTATTCAACCTGATTAGCTGTTTCTCCCCCAGTGCTTAGTACAGTGCCTGGCATGTAATAAGCGCTCAACAGATACTTAAAAACAAAACGGGTTCTCTTCTACGAACTTTCCAGAGTTGGCGCTGAGTGACCACAGAGTCACTGAAAGCCTCCAGGTTCTCTGGACGCTCTGCCCCCCCCAGTCCTGAGCCACAGGGGCAGGAGTACCCCCATCCTAGATCACAGTGGGAGACTACCAGAGAGCTTCTTGCCCAGAGCTGGAGCAGGGAGAGAGAGAGGGACGGGTGTTCCTGGGAAGCGAAGATGTTCCTGGGAAGATTCTGGGATATAGTGCCTCATGCCTCACAGGCTGATTCAGCAGAAGACTTAGGGCTGGACCCCGACACCGACTGAAGCGGCCAGAAGCCACAACCAGACAATCCGGTGAGTCTTCAGTACAGACAGACTAGTAAGAGGCAAGCGGAACAAGAGAAGGGAGTCTTGGAGGTGACCGAAAAACTTCCCTCTCCCCGACTTCCCACACGCACTCATTTCTGGGCTGCTCTCGGTACCACCCAAACCCAGGGTCCCGCCCAACTACCTTCGTCTCCTACCCATAAAACCAGGTCCCAGCAGGCAGGGGAGGGCTATCCTAAGAGAGTGGCTCTTCTATTCTGATGTTGCAAACCCAATGGGCGGGTCAGCAGCAGCACTGATCTATGTTTCCCTAACAAATTCTCATACCCAGATTCCTATATCTCATTCCAGAATTTCTGGTAAATTTGGGGCAAATCAGAGCATCCCTGGAATTTTTTCCATAAAGCCAACAGTCCAGGCTTCACTGAATGTTTATTTCCTAGGCAATAGACTGAGAACTGTGGAGTCCAGGGATCCCAACTTTTTCATTCATACCAGAATGACAGTAAATCTGACTTCTGGGATCAGTGGTGAGCAGAATGGGCCTGAACAATGCAGCAGGGCCTTGATGGCAGTGCTGATCTGGTGACTGGACAGTCCTGAGTGACCCACTCTCTGGGAAGTGATGTGGGCAACCAGCCCTACAGCCTTTTGAACTGGACTCTCAGAGTTGCTCATTCCAGGCCTCTGACCTGACTTTCCAGTCAGGACTGATAAGATCCAAAATGGCATCTTTCTGGCATGTTAGCTCTTTAAAACCTCCCAGTCTTCATCTCCCTCTAGAATCCCTTCATATCTGGGTTTCCAGTGAACATTGATTTTGTATTTCCAGCAACGTGTGGATTTTCATAAGGATCATTTTTGTGGTTTACATCTTTGGGTTTGGGCCTCTGCGTCTCTTCTGTCTCCTCCCTCCCCACCCACGGAACTCCTCAAGGACTGGGGCCCCAGTTTTCTTCCACTGGGCCTCCCTCCCCACCTCAGGGAGGCTCACAATGGTTGCTCGGGATCACCTGTTGGCTGACTAACTGACCTGCCGAATCTCTTCGCATGACGCTGTGGGAGGAAGAATTCTTCCCTTTTCTCCTGCCCCCTTCCCACCCTAATCCTCCCAGAATTACTTGTCCCAAGAGGGAATCTTTAGCTAACCCTAAAGAAGTGTCTCCCTGCTTAGGATCCAGAACTTCCTCCTTGCTGTGGCAGGCGGCAGGGGGAGATGTCTCCCCATCCCTTAACCCAGGGCAGAAGGCAACAGCAGCGGCAGGTGTCTTGGCCACACCCTTCCCCCCAAGGCAGAAGCAGGTGCCTCCCCCTCCACCTCCCTCTTTCCTCAGAGTGGGCGGCAGCAGAAGGAGGGACCTGTGACACACCTTTCGCCCCAGGGCCTGGGGTTGGGGGGTTGGGGGGTGGGAGGAGGGATGTGGGAGGTGTTGCTACAGCAACTGATCCCTTGGTTTTCTCAGGGCAAGTGGCGCCCATATCCGGACCACACCCCTTCTCCTCCCTCTCCCCCAACCTGCCACCTACTGGGGTGATTGTCTCTCTTCTCCAGCCGGCTCTGGGGAGGTCTGGGGGCCCAGATTGCACAAATCACCCTCCTCCGGAGCATCAGTGCTTAAGGAGCACTCACAACACCCCTCGAAGTCTTCCTTCTGCAGACCCAGCAGGGACTGGGAAGAGATGTGCTTTTCTTGCTAGGCTTTAGATGTCTGCTGGGATATTGCTGCTTTCAAGACAGGAGGGTTCCTCTAGACTTTCCCCTTTCCTGGGCTGAAGGGACGCCATCCCTCTCACCATCTGGGACAGTTTGGAGGCAGGGGCCATGGAGGAGCCATGGAGGGCCACTGCACTAGGATCCAAGGCAGAACCGAACTGGCCAGTTTTCCCAGGGCCGTGGCTACAGACATTTGGCCACCTGAGATGGGATATAATGCTCCCACTCCCTAGGTTGTGGAAAGAAGACACACGGGACCTTGTGCCACAAAATGGGACCTCAACACATTAATTCAGTCATTTAATAGTATTTATTGAGTGCTTACTGTGTGCAGAGCACCGTACTAAGCACTTGATAATGTTGACATCTGACCACCTTACCTATTTGCTCTCTTTGCCCTAACTGAATGTCTCAGTTCCCCTCAAAACCACCTTCTATCTGTACCTCACTCTCGGCTCTCCCCCACCCATCCCTACACTCACACCATTCCCTCAGCTCAGAGGTCAGTCCTTCCCTCCCTACATCAGGTGAACCACAGCTCTCCCCACATCCAAATCCCTCCAGAAATTCCCACCTTCTCCAAGGCTTCCCGGCTAATTTCAGCACCCCGAAAAATCACATCATCCCTTCAGCCAACCCTAGCACTTATGAACTTATACCCTCCTCAGCACTCACATATGTATATAGTTGGACTCAATTATTTATTTGAATCACTCTGGTAGTCAGTATTTTGGGGTTCCTCTCCCCTGTCACACCGAAAGCTCTTTGTGGGCAGGCAATGTGTCCTGACTTCATTCTGTATTTCCCAAGTGCCTAGTACATCCTAGCACTTCCCACTGCACATAGTGGGTGGTCAGTAAATAATATTAGTACTACTATATCAAAAAATAGTATTTATTGAGTACTTACTCTGTGCAGAACACTGTACAAAGTGCTTGGGGGGAGCACAGTAGAGTGGTTAAGATCACTACCTTTAAGGAGTTTTCAATTTACCACATTCAGAAGTCTTCCTGAACCTAGAGTATTTCTCTGGGGTGACCTCTGACCCCTCTACTCTTGCATTCCCCTCCCAGGTCCCTGTTAACACGGGTGCCACATTTTTGAGCCTTGGGACTCTGGGGTAAGAGCCAAGGAAGAATGGGAACTTTCAAACTTTCAACTGCTGCTTTCCCCCTTGACAGCTGCTTCTCTTACTTACCATCTGAACCAAGCCCTGATTTTCCCAGGCTGAGCTAATCCACCCAAAACAGAAAACACTAAAGGGGAAAGCCCTGTGTGTTGAGGCAAGTGGGAAAAGGCCAGGAGCTCACAGGAAGGATAGTCCTTGATTAATCCACAGTCTCGTCAAAAGAACCAGGGTCTGGGAAACAGGAGACAGAAAGTTCTAGTCCCAGCTTTGCCACTGACCTGCTGTGTGACCTTGGGCAAGTCATCTTACTTCACTGTGCCTCAGTTTTCCCCTCCACAAAACAAGGATGATCAGAGCCACCTCACAAGGATATCGTGAGGATAAGATGATGTAAAAGTAATTTGGAAAACTGAAAAGTGTTCTACAAAACAAGGTATGAATGTGCAAATCTGCATGGAACTTTTGTGTCAAGAGCTCAGGCATATTTAATAATAGGCCTGCACCTCCGGAGACCCTTTTAGGAAATAACCCAGCTGTCCCTTAAAGTGCAGTATGTCATTACTTCTGCAGAAAGCTGTCCCTCGTGCTCTGACAGTGATGATTGAACATTGCCTATTAGAGGAATCATAAAGGAACCAGACATTCTGCGATGACATCCAAGGCTAGTGCAGCTCAAACAATGGGCCAGATTTGCCTGCATCCCCGGGGACAATCCCTCTCATCTTTCAGAGAATAGAGTTTCATGTGATGAGAGTCTGGCCCACACCTCAAATGGAGCTGGGGGAGGGTAGCAAGGAGTCTGTTGGTTCCCGCTCTGACTTTTCCTTGCCGTAAACAAGACTAATATACCAGGGAAGAAACGGCAAGTAGAGAGAGGGCAACTGAAAAGTTATTTGATCGCTTGCTATGAAGAGTTTCTTACCATTTCTTTACACTGAAGCCTTCAAAGGAAATAGCTATGACCATTCTTTCCTCTTCACTGGTCATCCTGAAATGCTGGCCACTTTGGACAGGGGACCAGGCGAGACAGTGTGGACTACAGACTATGGTGGTAAGACATACCTTTCCCTTTCTTCCATCACTGTCAGAGCCATGCTCATCTGAATGGCAAGAGGCCAACAAAGCTGCCCATTTGTAATTTTATGGACAAAGTGAGCAAGAGATTCTCTATCAGAGACATTCACCCTCAAAGATGCCTCCTCGCCATTGGTGAAGTCGATTTTGACCTAGTTAGCTTAGGATATTCCTAACTAACCCATGCTTTTGTTTTCCCAAGCTCTTCCACAGGAATTACTTCAAAACATCTGTTTGAAGTTGTGGGGATAAGTATTACTCCCCCCCATTTTACTGATGCAAATCTGACACTACTGGCTCCACACTGGCAGCAGCTAAATGTTCTTGCCCTAGATGAAGCTGTCTCTGAATTTATAAACAAATCAGAAAGCAGCATGGCAGGATTTCTCAACAGGGTCCAGCCAAATGGACTTCCCCAAATTCCACCTTTCTTTAGGGATGAGCAAATGATCTTTGTGGACTGCGTGTTCTCTCTGGTAGGTGGATACCCTATCATAGTTGTAGTCTTAGTACTATTGGTGTTGATTAAGTACATTTTTCTGCCCATCACTGAACAAAGCCCTGTGAAAGAAGTACCCAGATGAGCTGCAGACATGGTCCCTGGCCCTCAAGAGGCTTACAATCCAAGAGTTGATGGGGAGAGAGGGGTTGGATCATGAAGCCTGAACCAGAGGACTCATGATCTGGAGTAGTAAATAAGATCCTGCACCTGCACACCAGGTTCTCCTCTTGGAAGATGGAGAACTATGGGGAGGCGAAAAGTGCTACCCAAACTTCTACAATCATAAGGGAATGTCCTCATCTAATCCCCTTTCCTCCACATTCCCTCAATCCCCTGGGGATTCTGGAGGGATAAAAGCTTGAGGTCAAAGGGCAAATCCGGCCTAAAAGCCAGTGCATGTCTCTCCCCTTGCTGCAGTTGGTTCGAGTCATTTTTAAATCACCACTGATGGAGGCAGAGCCCCAGCGTGGAATCCGGGAAAGAGAGGAACAAAGGTGACTCAAGCCAAGATATTTATGATGGAGTTTGTCAGGCAGTTCCCGGAGGTCAGGGAAGCTCCATCCGGGTCGCCGGTAGGTAAGGCGACGGTTTGACTCCCTATTTCTCTCCCCCACATTTCCTCCAGGCCAATGGCCTCCTCTCAGAAGCCCTTGTTTTGATTTCTGTTTAGTTTTTTTTTGCACATGTTTATGTTCATTCCACCCTCCAAAGACTCCCTTCCCTTGATGGGTATCATCTGTAGACTGTTTCCAACAGGTCATTAATTTGTTACAATATGGAATTGTTTAGAGGGCTCGCTCGCTTCTATAATAAAAGCCATGAACTATCATAATTCCCAGCACTTGTCTGGGCTTTGCCAATATGAGCAAATTAGCCTACGCCAAGACTCCAGAGAAGAGAGGATCCAAGAGAGGTGATTCTCTTAAGGGAAGTTTTTCCTGAAGCCCAAAAGCTTGGCTCCACCTTTAGTTCCTGCCTCAGCACTTGGAGTAGCCCAGGCAGAAAATATTAGGCTGTAAGCTCGTTGTGGACAGGGAAGGTGGCTACCAACTCTGTTGCACTGTACTCTCCGAAGCACTTCACAGTAACCACTCAATACCATTGATTGATTGATTGATTGATTGATCTGCAGTTTAGAAAAGAGCAAGCTGAGTGGGGCTGAGATGGAAGTTTACAAAATCATGGAGGGTATGGACTGAACAAACACATAACCACTGCTCACCCAATCTCACAAGAACAAGACGGAGGAAAAGCCCATCGAGACCTGAGGCCATTAGGTTCAAAAAGAAAGAAAAACGCTTATTCAAACAAAACAAAAAGAAGCGCTTAAGAAGTACTGTTGATGGATACAGCCAGAGGGTGGTAAAAGCAGGCAGAATTCATTCCCATTGGATGTTGGGCAGGCTGAGATTATCAGGAGGCTCAAGAAAGATCTGGTCATGGGTTCGAATCCTGCTCTGCCACTTGTCAGCTGTGTGACTTTGGGCAAGTCACTTCACTTCTCGGTGCCTCAGTTACCTTATCTGTAAAATGGAGATTAACTGTGAGCCTCAAGTGGGACAACCTGATTACCCTGTATCTACCTCAGCGCTTACAACAGTGCTCTGCACATAATAAGCGCTTAACAAATACCAACATTGTTTTTTATTTAAATTGAGGGAAAATGCAGGAGTAGAAGTAGACTAGCAGATATAGTAGAAATAGTAATCGAAGCATTAATAATATTGGCATTTTCCCAGCACTTAGTACAGTCCTCTGCACACAGTAAGTGCTCAGTACATGCCACTGATTGATCACTGACTGAGCACCCACTAGCTAGAGCAGTTGGAAGAGAACAGCAGAAGAATGAGACACATTCTTTGACTTCAAGGAACTTACATTCTAATGAGGAGCTAAATTGGTTTCTAGAGGTAAGGTGAAGGTGAAGAGAGAATAATTAGGATTGTTAGATGGCCTGTCTGTAACCATTGGGATATAGGGCAATATTCACATGGTTCCTTCTAGCACCCTGTTGTCAGTGTCAAAGAGTGAGAATACTGGGATGGAAAGACCACCAGTCTGAACCCAGTAATGGCAGAGCTGAGAGTCTTGACCACATTCCGTCCAGTTTTCATACAAGTAAAGAAAACCCGGGTAAGGGTGATGGGTGTACGATAACATCACCTGGGGGAAGAGGGGAGGGATGTGACCTCTGTCTCTACTCCCTCCCACAACACTCCGCCAAGTCCTCCCATCACTCCCCATTTTCACCAACCTTCCAATGTCATATCCAAATCTACACTCTCTGTCCTCACCCCCAGTCCCAACCCACAGGCTCTCATTCCAAGTGATAGAAATAAGGATCATTTATTCAGTGAACGCTCAAAGTGCTCCTGGTGAACTATTTTCCCAGACAGCTGCACAAAGTTGTTTTTGACAAAGAGAGTCCAAATTGCTTCATAGAATCTACCCGTGACTAGGTCCCCAACCTCTAGGAGCAAAGATCCTGAAGCAATATGACACAGACAACACACATCCCATATATTCATCACGTTTAAATACCACTCACATATGTAATGATCAATTTATGGGGTTTAATGACTGTTTTTGATCTCTGACCTGGGTTTTATTTTCAAGTTTGGTAGATTTAGGCTAGGGTTGGGGAAGAGGTGACAGTTCTGCACATGGATAGAGACAGGAAGTTGAAGAATTTCATTTCCTGCCACCCAATCCCACCCACACCCCCTTCTATCCTTCCCACCCTCTGGGAGTGCAAGCAGGGCAGTGCCTGAGCTGTTAATTCCTCCTCCTGTCTTAATTGGTCTTCCAAATCTGACTTCACCCTCACTCCCCACATCCACACTCATTTTTCCAGCTGAGGAATACCCCCTTTATGTTTCCCTCCAGACTTTCCAGAACTGAGTTGATGAGCTCCATGACCAACCTTCAGCAGACAAAATTGAAAATCAATCAATGAATCAGTAATGTTAATAATTATTACTATGGTAACTGTTAAGTGCTTAATATATGCCAAGTGCTGTTCTAAGTGTTAGGGTAGAAACAAACTAATTAGGTTGGACACAGTCCCTGTCCTACATGGGGCCGTCACTCATCCCCATTTCACAGATGAGGTAACTGAGGCACAGAGAAGTTAAGTGACTTGCCCAAGGTCACACAGCAGCCAAGTGGTAGAGCTGGAATTTGAACCCAGGTCCTCTGACTCCCAGACCCATGCTCTTTCCACTAGACCACGCTGTTTTCTGGAGCTGGGACTAATGCTTCCATCTTCATTAAGAGCCAGTTAGCTCCAATGTAAAGAGATCAAGTGCTCTGGTTTTATTGGTTCCTATAACTGTTAGATCTGACTGCTCCTAGGCCCTTCTGGTAGATCTATTTCTAGGCCCTGACTGAGCATGGGGCCTATTAATTAGAGTTTGCCCGTCGCTCTCAGATCTTGGATGAAAGGTGTGAGACTGAGCACACAGCACCATTATTAATATTATTATTACAATAATTATATTTTATGGCAGTTTCTCTACCCTCTACCATTTCAGGCAGGTTAATTTTTCCATTGTGAATGTGGGCTCCTTTATTAGACTGAGTGCAGTGCGAATTAGTCCAGCTGGGTTTTACCATTCCAGGTGCAATTAAGGGCGGCACGTCTCCAACCGGAGCCTCAGCCACGGCTCTCTGTCTCACCAAGCAAGATCTCCTTGGGAAAACCGACCGAATGCCAGGTGGCCACTAGTCGGAGGGTAGAGACTGCCCTCCAGGAACCGGAGGGGCAGGCTATAGCAATCTATTATTGCTGGTAATAGTAATACATGTTAAGCACATTATGTACCAAGCACTGGCAGAGATACAGTACAATCAAATTAGGCACAATCCTTGTCCCACAGTCCTAGCGGGAGAGACAGAGGGTATCATCCCCAGTTTACAAATGAGAAAATTGAGGCCCACAGAGGTTAAGTCACTTGCCCAAGGTCACCCAGCAGGCCAGTGGCAGAGCTGGGATTAGAACCCGAGACTCCTGACAGCCAACCTCACGTCTTTTCCATTAGATTACCCTGCCTCTTTGTACAGGCTAATGAAACCCATTGTCCCCCACTTTAACCAGTAGTTTCAACCTCCTCCCTCACCTGCCCCTTTTCCAGAGTTGTTAGCAAGGAGCAAAATTGGATGGCTTGCCGTTTGGTTTCTTTTTTTCCCCTTGTTAATCCTCTTGGGAGTTGCTATTGAAGGGTAAGGTGTCCCTAAGGTGTGACTTACAGAGCAAAGAGGAATAGCCAAGGGCCCAGATAAAACCGGAAGATCAAAACGGAACCGGGAAAGAGCTGACAAAACCTGAGGTTCTCCAAGCCAAAGAGCAGATGCACTAAGGCAGTGCTGTTCAGAATTCTTCCTGAGAAGGGGGAAATAGTCTTCCTGCCCGGAATGGAGAGCTGAAACAACACCTACATGAGTATAACACACTTCAACAATCCACACTGCTCCACATTACAGAAATCCATCAATCATCTTGGCAAACAAATGAGCAAACAAAATACCCTTCCTCATCCCCTATTTATGAAATGTAGGGGTTTACTGAAGGAACCTGGGCTCCCAGGATCTTCCTAAGATACAGTTTCTAAGGAGCAGGGAACGAAAAGACAGCTAAGAAGGGAGCAGTCAGGGACTCAGAGATGCATCAGGGTCTAGAGATGCAGTGGAAGACCGACCAGAGACAGGTCTAGAGTGGAGAGTGGGAAGAGAGGCATGGCTTGGAGAGAAGAGAGAGAAGTGGGGGCAGAGTCAGAACTTACCTGATTAATAATGAGGTCCTGGCTGATCTGGCTCCACCTCAATCCCGGAGGTCCAAGCAGAGTCCTGACGAGGGGCCTGAATTCAGCAGGAGCAGACACTCTGGGGAGAACCCAGGCAGTGCCTTGAGCTGCAGGTGTGCACACTGAACCTGGCCAGCACTACTGTTCTGATGCTTAGGGGTCTGCCAACATGGCTGACTTTCGGGGAGTGGAGGGGTCTGGGCAACTCAACTCCACAAGTAGATATGTCAGTGGCAAGAAGCAGGCCTGGAGAGGCCTCCCTGTGCCAATTCCTGTGGGCCAGGACTGACTATGAGAGGATGAAAACAGTGATTTTGCCCTCATAGTAAGTTGGCCCTAAATGAATGCTACTGACTTAAACTCATCCTCTAGACTGTAAGGTCAGTGTGGGCAGGGAATGTGCCTACCACCTCTGTTATACTGTACCCCCTCAACCGCTTAGTACAGTGCTCTACACATGGTAAACACTCAATAAATGCCATTAATCGATATAGTCTTCCCTACTAGCCGTAACCCCCCTCAGGGTCACACCTGGAGAGTTTCCAGTACTCTACCAGTCTCGGCTAAGGGAGAGAAGGTCAAGTAGAGGCATGCCCATTCCATTCCTAGCTTGGCCAGTAGCTACTACAAGTCAAAACTCACCCACACTGGGCACCAGCGGCATAGGAGAGAGTCGAGGGCAGAGACTCAAGTTTACTGCGTGGAAGGAGGCAATGGTAAACTACTTCCATATTTTTACCAAGAAAATTCTACGGATACACTACCAGAACGATTGCAGATGGAGAGCGGGGTGTTCTGGGAGAGCTGTGTCCACGGTGTCACCAAGGATCGAAAACGACTCGACGACATAAGACAAGACTAGCCGTAAACTTCTTGGAGCAGGGATCATGTCTTCTCACTCCACTTGATTTTCCCAAGTGCTTAGTCAACTACTCTGCTCCCAGTAGGCCGTCAGTGAATATCATTAATTGGCTGATTGACTGACTCTTCTCCTGCATCTGCCTGGCTCATTCTTGGAACTGTTGCATTTCCACGACATCCGTCGTTCCAACTTTAGCCAAACGGGGCAGCTGGGATCTTCTACTGGGTGTGCGGCCCAGAGTCTCTGGGTTGCTGGAAGGAATGGCTGCCATGGTAATAGTAGGATTCAATTAGCTCCCTGCTTGTGTGAGGCACCGTACCGAGAACTTGGGAAATGTAGAATGAAGAACTGACATGTTCACTGCCTTCAAGAAGCTTTCGGCGCTTAGAACAGTGCTTGGCACACAGTAAGCACTAAACGAACGCCATCATTATGATTACACTCTAACATGGTAAGATGCAGCTTTCAATTGATCAGCCAATCGTATTTATTGAGTGCTTACTATGTGCAAAGCACTGTATCTAAGCAATTGGGAGGCTACAGTATAGCACAATTGGTATACATGTTCCCTACCCCAAATGAGCTTGCAGTCTAGAGGGGGAGACAGACATTAATATAAATGAATAAATTGTGGATAAGTACGTAAGTGCTGTGGGGCTGAGGGAAGGGTGAATAAAGGATGCAAATCCAAGTATAGGGGTGATGCCGACGGGAGTGAGAGAAGAGGAAATGAGGGCCCAGTTGGGGAAGGCCTCTTGGAAGAGACATACTCAAGCGAGAAGCAGCATGGCTCAGTGGAAAGAGCAGAGGCTTGGGAGTCAGAGGTCATGGGTTCTAATCCCAGCTCCACCACCTATCAGCTGTGTGACTTTGGGCAAGTCATTTAACTTCTCTGTGCCTCTGTCGCCTCATCTGTAAAATGGGGATTAAGACTGTGAGCCCCACCTGGGACAACCTGATCATCTTGTATCTTCCCCGGCGCTTAGAACAGTGCTTGGCACATAGAAAGAGCTTAACAAATTGCATCATTATTACATGAATTGTACTTGTGCTCTGCACACAGTAAGTGCTCAATAAATATGATTGAATGAATTAAGGTTTTGAAGGCGGGGCAGAGCAGTAGTCTGTTGGATAAGAAGAGGGAGGGAGTTCCAGGCAAGAGGAATGATGTGGGCAAGGGATTATAAGAGGTCTTCCCCATTTAAGTCAGACTTTCCCATTTTCCCTCTCCCTCCTGCATAACCCTTTTGGATTTGTACCATACATTCACCCCATCCTCAGCTCCACAGTACTTAAGCACATATTTGTAATTTAATGTCTGACCCCTCCTCTAGACTGAGAACTCGTTGAAGGCAAGGAAAATGTCTACCAACTCACTTGTATTGCCCTCTCCCTAGTGCTTAGTATAGAGTTGTGCTCACAATAAGCACTCAAAAAATACCACTGATTGATTTATATTCTAACATTCCTCACACCATCTTGCTGGTCATAGTATAAAGCAGCAGCATCTTAGTGTGTTCTTCAAAGCCTTGAGCATCTGATCAACCTTTCTGAGCGGAGTCAAAGCCCCCGACACCCAGACTGTCTCTCTGTTTGGTGTCAAGACCCTAGATACCCACTCAAACTCTGCATGGGTGACAGAATCCTAGCCAGCAGGGATCCTTAGCCACCGGCTGTTGCTGTTACTCTAAACATACCAATAATAGTAATAATGGTATTCGTTAAGCTCTATGTGCCAAGCACTGTTCTAAGCAATAATGCCAACACTGGAGAAACTAGCCCAGTATTGACCAGAGGCTGGGCTGGATATTCTGGAGAAATCATCTTGGGAGGGAGGATCCGCTAAGGCAGGAGCCAAAAGAGGAAACTGAAGCCCTTTTCCAAGTGCCCAATGCTAGGCCTGGCACTGGGTCCCTACAATCACATCTCTCTCGCCCATCATTTCTACAAATCCCAGGCAGCGGGCCAGGCAGCCCAGGAGAAAACTGGGCTGTCATGCTGAAGGTCAAGGGGTTAAAGTCAGGCTCATGCTCCAGCCCTGGAAGTAGCCAAACACTGAACTCAGATAAGACTCATCTGAAGGACTTGGGGCCATGTAGATGGGATGCCCGGGGCCTCCGGCTGGCCAAGATCGGGGCCAGGGCCTTTGCAGTGAATCATCCCACACACACTGGAAGGAAGCACTTTATGGAGCATCCATCCACTTCCTCTCCTCCCTCCCTTCCCACCCCCCAGAAGACAAACAAAAAAAAACCCAACCCATAAGAGAAAGAAAGAAGAAATGCTGGGCTCTGGCTATATCCCTGGAAGAGCCTGTAAGCAATTCAAGCAGAATTTCTTTACACAATGGATGAGTGAAATATGAACCATGCTGCCAAAATCAGCAGACAAGCAAGCACTGTGTATTCAGCACAGGAGGAGGCTGGACATTGTTCAGTCAGAGCAGCAACTCAGCACACAAGAGGCGCTGACTCACGTTCTGGGGTGACAGTCATAAAATACAAGTTAATTTGTGTTTCACAAGATAACGCTAAGGACCGATGTTAGTGGAAACCCCTCCCTGGCCCTTCTATGATCCTGGGAAGAACTATCATTCCAGGAATTTAAAATACACTTGGCCAGAGCTCTGGTCAGCAGCGGGGGGAGGGGAAAGAAAAAAGGGAAGGGGGGGGAGAGGGAAGGCCATTCCTGACAGTTGGACTTGAAAAAAAAAAACTTAATAGTTCCTTTCTATCCCTGAAGCTCTCTGCATTCTTTATTTTTCTTTGCCATCTTTTTCGTAATGCCAAAATGGAAACTGCTCTCTCCAAATTCTAATCCCAGCTCTGCCATCGACCTGCTTTGTGACCATGGGCAAGTCACTTGACATCTCCGGATCTCAGTTTCCTCATCTCTAAAATGAAGAAAAGAGACCTACTCTCCCTCTCTCTTGGACCGTAAGCCTCATGTGGGCTGTCTGATCTGCTTACCTTGTATTGACTCCTGCCCTTAACATAGCGCTTGGCACAGAATAAGCACTTACCACAATCATGATTATCCCATCTTCCCAGAAGTAAAAGTCTTCATGGCAAATTCATCCCTGAAGGTTTCTTGTAAAAGCATGCAAATCTTTTTCTGGAAGCTTTCAGTCTTGGGACTTGCCATTTCAAGCTAGGTTGCAGGTCTATCTCGGGTTTTCAATTTTGGAAGCGGTCAGTTTTTAACCAGAGGAAACCTGTTCCAAAAGACTCGAAAAATAACTGCAGGGCCACTGCATCCCCCAGAGTTACAATCTTTTCCTTGTGGGGTTTTAATCTCCTTGTTTTCTTTCCCTGTTCAGCAGTGAACTTCAGGGAGATACTGGGGGGAAAGTATCCAGTTGCTGAAAAGATCTGAGGACTATAGGGATGATCTGGGGAGTTTGATTTTGTGTAAAAGTACCTGATTTGCAATGGGAAAGCAAAAATGTTCTGTGTGAGAAAGAGCAGTCGACTTCAGAGCAGAGCAATCAGGAGAGGATTCAGATTGGAGTTCAGATCTGGCGACACTATACAGTTTTGAGCACTTCAACCCTGACCGTTCATATTTGCCCACCTTCCCGAAGAACGGATCTCTTGCTTCCGGCTTGTCGTTCTGGGCTCTGCCAAAAGTGTGTGGCCATTCAGGGAGTATCGAGTTAACTGATCCAAGAGCTAAATTGGTAGGGATTCGGGGATTCACCCCAGTAGAGCTCATCTTTAGTCACCAAACCCCACTGAACCCAAATAACACTTTTTCAGGGAGACAGCCGTTTAAGTGCTAATGCAATGATACTAAGGTCAAGTATTTGTGGTTTCCAGGTGATTTAGCCTGACAGTGCCATGTTAAGGTAGCCCTTCACCCACAAAGAGAGGCCAGTTCTGAGCCTCGTGGAGAGTTAGATAAACATCCACAAATATGAGTGAAGGAGGATGCCCAACATCTTGACTAGGGACCTTTTCTGACTGTTTCCCTGACCCCATCAGAGGGAGTCTTCTGCTACTCAAGTGCTTCCATAGGTTCAGGGAATAAATCGATGTGATGTGTTATTTCAAAAATGAGGCAAGACAGTTTTGAAATTAATTAGGGATACAGTTTACTCAGAAATATCGTAGCAATACATTGGTCAACAGCTCTTGATCTGGCTTTTTTTTTAATCTGGATTAAACCCTCTCTAGTATTGCTCTCTGATGTGCTTCATCGAAAACAGAAAAACTGAGAACGTAAGATAATATTCTAAAGAACAAACTTTCATCGCCACCATGAATTATAAAAAAGAACGCTTTGCATCACCTAAAAGCCTCAGCATGTTAACAAAATATACAGAATGATGAAATGACAGCTTTCTGAGGAAGGAATCAAGTCAAATGTGTTCATACAGCTAGATTATTTAAAAGTCAAAGTTGTTAGGGTGCTTGTTTTTTCCAAAGAATGTAAAGAATTTGAACTCTCTGTTCTTAAAGGTGAAAGGGCGTTAACTCAGATCTGCTCATGAAGAAAAACGGAGGAAAATCCTGAGACATTGTAACTTACAGCAAAACAAAAATCTCCCAAGTTTATTATGGCAAAAGGTGATTCTTTCCTTTGGTGCTTCAAAGTAATTGAAAAATAGCATTCTAAACTGTAGGTGATTCAATTAGGAGCCAGTAAGATCTCCATTTGCATCTCATTAATTCTCTACTCCTTTTTTATCTCAACATTTAGTTTTAGGTTTAAAATATTTGCTAAGAAAGCAGAGAGGCGATTAACATAGATTCAAAATGTGTTGTCATAGTTTGTTACACATCCTGTCAACAGAGTCAAAGGGAAATATACAGCGTTACAAAATGCTTGTTTCAATGTCTCGCAAACATTCCATTAAATCCTTCACTGTGGAGCTATTTGGAAATAGAAAAGCAAAACAGAAATGAAACCCAAGAGCTGGCCCAGGTCATGTATACCTTGAAAGTTACCACAAGGAATCCGTCCGCAGCAGGTCTGATCCTGTAGCCCTGAGGCAAGCAAAATTCCCATTTGGGATCTCCAGTGGGGGTTTTGCTGACCAAAGCATTCTCCAGGATGAGACAGGCAACTGCTCTGTTGCGTTGTGGGGCTCAGAGTTACCGGGTTGTCTCCCCTGCCCCAAAAGACAACATTTCCTGGGACAAATTCGACCTCCAAGAAGACACGTCCCTGACCCCGTCTGGCACCGCCTGGGGAACCTGGGTCGGGTCGAGCTCCGTTCGGTGATGGCCCCTTTACTTTGTTTCCTCGTTTACTTGGATCGCTACTAGCTCTTGGCCCCTCACCCAGATGAGGCGGCATGTTCGCTCTCCAATATCGAAGCTCTTCCCTTTCCTTTTCCACCGTCTGTTTACAGGCAGGGACAATTCACCCAGAACTCAGAGGGAGCTCAAAGATCAGCCAAGCTTCCCTCAGTGAGACGGGAGCCCCTGAAGTTGGGAATCTGGGACCAGGCCGCAGGAGGAGTGAGTGAAAAGACAGATGCTGCTGTACCCATGGAAGCTATTTAATAAATATCATTCAAAAAAAACAAAATGGAAAATAATCCCTCTAAAGCACAACCACCTTAGATCAACGGAACGTAATCTAGTTTATTCAACCAAAAAAAAAAAGAGAGAAAGAAAAAATATTAAAACAAAAAAGCAGTTCTTAACACTAGCAGTAAATAAATTTATACAACAATTTAGTCTGTATAATATGATGAAATAAATCTACATCTCTCTTATTTTGGTGCTTTGAATTATACATACAAACGACAATTACAGGGACTCGTTCACAATGGATATCGGCCTGGATTAGAATGACTGTCTGTAAATCCTAAATGGCAATACCTGCATGTCAACAGCGATCACCCGCAACTCAGAGTATTTCTTAAGCGGAGACCCCTCCGCCTTGAGTGAAAGATCTGCCTACACATCTTTTTTTTTTTTTTTTTTTTTACTTTTAAAATGCATCCGACGACTGTGGCCAGTGATGAGAGAAACACGATGGGCGGGCTGTCCATCCACGTGTTAGACCGAGTTTCTTCTTAACTCCGCATTCCTTTTCTCCCCACATGTTCCTGACATTTCTCGGTGTCCTTCATGCCTTTCTTACAGCTACCCAGATGCAATAAAGTCTTCCTCAAATGTACAGTATTTCTTACAATATAAGTTATATGCAATGTTCAGCTGTTTGTTTTTCACAGCACTAGAGACCCTGTTAAGTAGGGAATATGAGTTTGAATGGCTTATTCACAAATGGGATCCAGATTCAGTGGTTGCGAACATAAGACACCCCAGTGAGTTCCTCCGAAAAAGTGGCAAACATCACTTTTGCTTTCCGCCTTCAAATGACATATTTCCATCGATTTTAGGCTTCGTGATACTGCTCCTGCAAAAATGCAAGTATAAAGCGGGGGGTGGGGGTTAGGGGAGGGGGCGGGGGAGAATCTCACTTTTGAGACCGTTAGGCATTGAGCAGGGAGTCTAACCCATAGCAGTGACCATACTGGAGGGGTGATGCGGTCCAAAGGAGAGGCTGGACGGTGGGTGCATCGGTGTTGGGGTGCTCAGCATGTGGCTGGAGTGACTGAAAGGTGAAATGTGGCTGAGGGAAGACATGTGTCTGGAGAGGGCGGCTGGATTAAAGGAGCTGCTCTTGGGGTAGTCCTCCAGGCTGTCGTGCACCTTTTTGCACTTTTTGGATTTGCTAGACATTTTTCGGTTTCGGGTCTGGATGCCTTCCTTCTTCATAGTCAGGGGTCTGTTAATCTAAACAAAAATCCATTATTTTTTTTTTGCTTTCATGTCGGCTCCAAAGTGATGGAAGACTTGAACACAAAAACATCATTATCGTCATCGTCCTCCCACCCTCCCCGTCACCCTTTCCCCCTCCCCATCGCACTCCCCTTCGTCCTCCCCATCACCCTAACCGTCACCATCCCGCATTATCCAACCCATCATCCACCCTGCAAGTTCTGTGAGGGCAGGGATCGCGTCTACCAATTCTACTTTTTTTTAATGGTATTTCGTAAGCGCTTACTATGTGCCAGGCACCGTACTAAGTGCTGGGATAGATACAAGCTAATCAGACTGGACACCAGCCTTGTCCCAGATGGTGCTCCCAGTCTTAATCTCCATTTTACACATGAGGTAACTGAGGCACAGACATGTTAAGTGACTTGCCCAAGGTCACACAGCAAATAAGTTGGGGATCCAGGATTAGAACCCAGGTACTCCCAACTCTCAGGTCCATAATCTATCCATCAGGCCACTCTGCTTGTACTGTACTCTCCAAAGATCTTAGCACAACACTCTGCAAAAACCAAATATCATTGATCTCTCATCACCACCCCTGAATTGGGGATTCATTTTCCATGAACGCTTTTCTCCTAAGACTTTCAGAAATCCAAAGATGTTAGAGGTGGAAGCTGACCAAAATTCTGCCCTGTGACTTATACTATCAGGGTGCTTTCCTAGCAACTGGGGCAAATAGCAGACTATAATTTTGACTGCCAGTCAGAGGCAAAACTCCCCTTGAAGGACTTCAAAGGGTCAGGAATATGTCCTGTCACCCTTATGCCCTTAAAAAGGCAAGCCAGCCCAAACAGGAGTATCGTCTACAGAATGCTGGCTTTTCGACCTTGGGACTGAGGAGAGACTTATCTCAGTCTCGGTTCCACTCATCCTCTCTGGTCTTTTCAGAATGAGTGGGGAACTAGACTGTTCGCCCCACGCCGGGTTCATTTCCTGTGGGAAGTTACCTCAGCTCAAAGGTCATTTACTGCCATTTGTATCCCTAACCCTCATTAAGCACTTAGAATGTGCTGCAGTAGCACTAGGGTAAACATGGGAAAATCAGTTAACATCTATTTGGTATCTGGTCCCACTAAAGTTCCACCTCCCCCACGACATAAGAATCTATCGGTTCAATCCTGCTCAACCCAGTTCCCATTGGCCGAGCCACCCCCAATCCCTCCGGCCCTGATGATGGAAGAAAAGGTCATGGGCAATCTGGACTCTGAGGACTGAAGTCCCTAAAACTTCTTACATTCAAACCAGAGCCCAGGAGCAGAGCAAATAAAGTACAGCTTCTCATCACTGTCAGCAGGCCACTTGACTTCAGTTTCTGGGTTGAATTCAACCCAGTACATTTCCTCTGGACTGAACTCCCTTCTTATGGAAGAGAGCCTGACCTGGTGTCCAAAGGCAGAAAGGGGGATGCCGGGAGGAAATCCATCCGACGCCCAGTAACAGGGGAGCACCTATCCACATTAGGCCTATGAACCACTGACCGCCCTAACTTCTGAAGTAAAAACTTTCAAAATTAGCAAGAGGAGTAGCCGAAAGACAGATGCAAGCACTTGGTAGGGAAGCAGTGTGACCTAGTAGATCGAGCATGAGCCTGGGAGTCAGAAGGACCTGACTTCTAATCCTAGCTCTACCAGTGTCTGTTGTGTGACCTTGGAAAGTCACTTAACTTCTCTGGGCCTCAGTTACTTCATCTCCAAAACAGGGTGTAAGACTGTGAGCCCCATATTGGTCAGGGGCTACGTTCAAACTGATTAGCTTCTATCTACCCTAGTGCTTAGTACAGTGCCTGGCACATAGTAAGCGCTTAACAAATACCATTAAAAAATGGGTTCTAGAAGGTCCTGCTGGCCGGGGAAGAGAGGAGATAAGGATCTGGCCTGGGAGGCTGAGCAGAAGCTTGGGGTGGTCACCCTGGCAGGAAATACAGTATCCAACTCCCTTCCACCAGAGGGCTTGAACTAAAGACAAAGTAGGCCTTTGTAGATGACCAAATCTCTTTTCCCAGAGATCTAGATGGATAAATATCTAGATACACAATTACCCGGATATGTATAGATCTACACTTATATGGATATCTACCTGTTGACATCTAGATACTCAGTTCTCTATGCCTATCCAGATACCCAGATGCAACAATACATAGACAGCAATCTCTTCATCGCCAGATACCCAAAAACACCAATAGCTACCTACACCAATATTGAGATACACAAATAACGAGACACCAAGATAACTAGAAAGATACTCATGGCCCACATACAGAGATATCTAGATAGAAAGAACACAAACACAATGAAAATGATGACTGATAATTTTGGGGGTATGGTTATGTAAACAAACTATAGTCGGAGATCACCCATTTCATACAGATTCTGGCTGTGAACAGGAAGGAAACTGTTCCTGGCCAAAAGCTACAAACTCCAAGGATGCTTTCAGAATCAGTGGAAATTTGGGGGTTTCTAGTGCCCTAGATGCAAGGCAGTGAAGGCCCCTTAGGGGCTAAATTTTAATGTCCCTGCCCATGTATCTAAGAAAGAGTTTTTCATAAGATGGCAAATGAGAGTTTAACAGTGAATTGTAATAATAATAACTGTGGTATTTGTTAAGGGCTTACTATGTGCCAGGCACTATACTAAGCACAGGGGTGTATACAAGCAAATCGGGTTGGGCACAGTACCTGTCCCACATGGGGCTCACAGTCTCAATCCCCATTTTACAGATGAGGTCACTGAGGCACAGAAAAGTAAAGTGATTTGCCCAAGGTCACATGGCAGAGAAGTGGTGGATTAGATTAGGATTAGAACCAATGACCTTCTGACTGCTAGGCCCGGTCTCTATCCTCTACATCATGCTGCTTCTCCTAGGACAGTCAATCAGTGGCATTTACTGAGAAATTACTGTATGCAGAACCCTGGACTAAGCTCTTGAGAGAGAACAATTCAAAATATTTAGTAGACATGACCAGTGTCCTCAAAGAGCTAGTAGAATAGTCTACACAGGGCAAAGGCTCAATGAATATTATTAATCGATTGACTGGGTAATAATCTAGGATCGCTCTTCCTAAGGCAAGGCCCATTTTGCCCTCCCTATAGCTGCTTCTGCCAGGTTGCAGGGATTTGAGAAGGGTAAATAGAGATGGAAAAGCCCAATGGCCATTGAACCAGCCTAAAAACATCAACGCCCAAGGCCTCCCCTCCACTGTAATAATAAAAGCAATTGTACTATTTGGTTAAGCGCTTACTATTAGCCAAGCACTGTACTAAGCACTGGAGAAGATTCAAGATCCTCAGGTCCCATATGGGGCTCAGAGGCAAAGCAGGAGGGAGAACGGGTATTGAATCCCCATTTTGCAGATGAGGGAACTGAGGCACAGAGAAGCAAAGCGACTTACTCAAGGTCACGCAGCAGGCAAGTGGCGGAGCCAGGATTAGAACCCGGGTCCACTAACTCCCAGGCCTGTGCTCTTTCCACTAGGCCATACTCCTTCTCACTGGGCCATGCTACTTCTCAGTAGTGACACTTGTAGTAGTGCCTGGAGTGGGCTCTAATTCCCAGCCTGCCTCTGACAAACTGACTGCTGACCGGGATCTTTCAGAAAATCCAAGTGAAAACCTAAAGACTCCAACCTCATTACAGCCCAGCTTCCCCAGAGAGAAGGCCAAAACTGCTCTGCTTATTCACTGCACCGGTTCCTCATATTTAATAACCAACCCTCGGGGGACCAGGCCCATACATAGACGTATGTATTAGGCTCAGGGGAATAGGAGGTTCCCAGTCAGACAGGGCTTAGGAGATTGGTGAGAGAAACTCTCCAAGTGGGCAAGGAAGGTCAAACTGGACCAGTGTGGTGTAGGGGAGACAGCGTGGGCCTGCGAGTCAGAAGACCTGCGTTCTAATCCCAGATCTGCCGTTTCTCTGCTGTGTGACCTTGGGTAAGTTATTTCACTTCTCTGGGGCTCACTTACCTCACCCATAAAATGTGTGGGACTTGGACTGTGTCCAACTTGATTAGCTTGTATCTACCCCAGCACTGCCTGGCACACAGTAAGTGCTTCACAGATACCATAAAATAAAATAAATCAATCAATAAATAGATTCAGTAGAGTCGACTGAATTCTGTGTCTCGTTCCCAGGATCCTGGCCACTTGACCTACGTTCCGGCAGTTAGACGGAGGCCAGGTAGGATCTGGCATTCGTTTGAAACCGACTAGACCTCAAGGTTCCCTGTCAATCCATCCCACCCTGGGACGCCCCTCTGACAGATGAAAAAAAAACCGAGCCTGGGCCGCCCTGCTTCGGTTGCTGCTGCTGCTGCTGCTGCTGCTGCTGCTGCTGCTGCTACTGTGCCCCCAGGCAGTGGTCCAAAATTTCTCTGCACTTGGATGAAGACCAGAGAGCCTAATCCAGCACCACCCATGGGTCAAGCCACATCTCGCGGTCCACCCCGACTGCCCCACGAACCTAGGAGCAGCCCCTCTGCTGGCAAATCCTGAGCCAAATTATTCAACACTACCACAGGGAGTCTTGCCCAACTCCCTCCCCCTTCCACCCACTAGCTTTCACCTACCTCCCTCTCCTCTCTCTCCCGGCACTGAGTCACCTGGGACCACCCCCTAAAGGACTTGGTCCCTCCCTAACTCCCCCCACCCACACCCCCCACACTCAGCTGTCAACCGAGCTTATCAGTTCGGAAGATGACAGAGAAGTTACTCTAAACCTCAACCTCCTGAATCTTCCAGCTCTTGATCACAAATCTTTAGATCTCAAGCCCGGTGGGCGAGTGGGATCCTCTGAAGTGCCAGGCAGAGCTGCGGTTTGATCAGTTACTAGCACCTACCCTGTCCCGCTGGGCAAAGACAGGGTTGTGGGGGAAGGAACGAGGAACAGATGCACTGATAGGGAGAGTCCATATTTTTAGGGGACCCCAGGGTGGGGAGGGAGGGGCCGGAACTCGACTCGGTAAGGCATAGAGGAGCGGGGTCGGGGCCGATGGAGCCGAAGAGAGACTTTTGCCAACAACATGCTTAGGTTGTCCTGAGCCGGACTGAAAAACCTCCAAATTCCTCCCTTGACCCCAGAAACCCCAGAGTGCAGTGGACAGAGCAAGCTTGATCGAGAAGGTTCTAGTCCCAGCTCCAAAGGTGGGCTTGGCCAAGAGCTCCAGAGAAACGAAAAGTGCTCTGGAGGGGAAGGGCAAACAGCAATTCTGAGAGCCAAACCTTTTAAAAACCGAGATTTCCTTTAGGGTCAATATGAACTCAGCTCTCAGGGCCAGGTCAGGCCTGCTTTGAAGAAGGCCACTCACACAAAATGGCTGGGGAGGCCAGTAAGCAAAGAGGAGAGACTTGCCAAATGAAGAAAGCCAGAGAAAGAGGCCAGGAATACATCCAGCCGAACCCAAGGTGAAGAAGAAAAGCCTTATTGTACTATGCAGAATTATTATTGATGAGGGTTATTGCTCCAGTGCACCTGAGGAGGAGAAAGAGCTCAAGGCTCTGTTTTACTGGGTATGGATAATTTCAGATTGCCGCTCTCCTCGGGCTCTCTCTGCATGTGCAAGCTAGTTAAGACAGAGTTGTCAGATGAAATCTTCCCCGACATTACATTTCACGTCTCGAGGAGACGAGGGACCCGTTTAAAATTCACAGCACAGTTTGAGTAGGGGAGACACTTAGCCCCCGGTAACCAAATCAGTCCTCTTAGTCTCAGGAAATCAGTGTGCCACGCATGACAATTCTATTTACGCTTTCTCTCTCTCTCTCTCTCTCTCTCTCTCACACACACACACACACACACTCACTATTGCCATCATTTTTAGAAGGAAGGCAAAAGCAAGGAAACACCGAAATATAATTGCCAACTTCTTTTTGTTTTCCAATGGGAACATTTTTTTCTTGCAAAACCAGACCAGGCACACAAAGCATATCAGATTGCAACATTGCATGTTGTGTTTTCCAATGCATACTAAGTGGATAATATCTCTCTCTGTGAATAAACCCCTCCTGTCTTGGCACGTATATGGCAAAGCTATACTGTTACCAATCTTTATGGCCCTCTTTTTTTTCTTTTTTTAAGAAATGTTCCAAATTAGATCCTATTACCCCAATGATCATTTAACAAAAAATGACTTGAGGCCAGTCCTCTACCCCAAACTAGGGAGGCTCAATTTAAATGGGAAAAAGGAGGGCGTTGGTAAGGTGGGGGTGGGGGGAGGTGGGAGAGAGAGAGAGAGAGGCGTCGTGGCAAAGGCACCAGCCAAGGGGACAGTTTCGTGGAGGGTTCCAGTTACACTTACATTGTGCAGCTTGTAATAGAGTCCACAGGCGTTACAGACAGGATCTCCATTGGCATTTCTCCTCCACAGGGTAGTTGTGGTGGTTTGACAGTTTGCGCAGGACGTACCTGCTCTTCTGGCTGCGGACTGGCAGGGGGGTGGGGGGGTGGGGGAAAGAAATCAAACACGGATTAAATAGGTTTGCATTACCAACGGAGACAAACTAAAAAAAGAAATCTGTCAATGAAATCAAAACTAGCAGGCGGACCACATGAAAGTGACGAAGGTCCCCAAAATCTGCTTAGAAGAACAGAATCCCACAGCTTAAAAATATCTAGGTGCCAGTGACCTCAGAGCACTGATCGTTTTCTCCATTTAGTGGGGTCCGAGGGAGGTTCGGGGCAGGGAGGGGAGCCTGGGAGCTGGCAAGACCTCTCAGAGATACAGTCAGAATGGTGAGCAGAGAATTCAGGCTGGAGTTACGGTGGCGGGGAAGGCCCGGCTTTACCTTCCCGCCCCCTGAAACAGGATGGGAGAAAAACTTTTTGAGCTCCTGGAGAACAAAATCACCGAATTCTGTGATTTGAACTGCCCATACGGAGCCAAAGCAACTAGTTCCCATTTATTAAAAGACTTACGGAGTGGAACCAAACTGATTAAAGAAAGGAGAGCATGTGTACGCATCCACAGATGCGTGTGATTCTTCATTTTGTTTCTCACAAAAACCTGAGAGAGCTCTGGACAAAACCGGCTTTCTTACTTGTCAAAAATATCTCAACAACATTTGGACACCGTGGCTGAAAGTGGTCTCTTGGGCAGCCTAAACTTGCGAGCCTTCCCCCATGTGGGTGGAGTCTTCCTCTCTCCCTTTCAGTAACTTGAAGTTGGTGACAGAGACGGCAAGCCGAAGAAAATTTACTACCTGATACTGACCCTGGATCCCTGACCAACTCACCTGATCTCCCACAGCCCCTCAGGCTTGGGTGTTTCAACACATTCTGTGTGAAAAATCACTCAGTCTACTATTTGAGTTTAGTGGCCGGGGAGGTCGTAGGGCAATAGGAGCAGGGGAGCAGGGTCTTTCCACCATTTCCGTGCTCGGGACACTGCTTTAATGGGACTTAAAAAGAACGATTTCTTTTCATCTTGTTCTGACTTGCATGTTTTCATTTTATTTTTCAAATAAAGCAAAAATAAACAGGAAACTACACCAAAAAAACCCACTCTGGGCAAAAATAAATATTTTCAACACTGATAACAAAGGAAACAAAACAGGGGGGAAAATGTTGGAATTTTCAACTAATTATTTAGCTCCATTTGAGGCAAAGAAGGGAAATTTTAACACACACAGATAGCAAACAACCCTTCATAAAGTGGACCAGCTCTCGGGGTCAGAGAAGAAAAAGCAGGCAAGGACCAAAAAGTCAAAGTCAATTATCCCTTGATTGTGTCAAGGAAATTTTAATCTAGTTATGGAAACCTGGAAGAGAAACTAGAGAGACCCAGACATGCTTTCCTGTCCGTATGGTATCAGGAGAAAAGTCTGGGGTACCACCTGGTCTAAAAGAAACTGGAGAAATCGGAAACTATTTGACCTAGAAATTTTCCAGTTTTATTTACTGGAGCAGAACCTTATTCCCGATACAAAACAAAACAAAAAATACCCTTTTCAGACTATCACATCATCTATCCAATCCTAGCTGACTGTGGCAGGCTCTAAATATCGGAGGCGCACAATTTTAGGAATGCAAGTTTTCAACTCTAGAGATCGAGGAAGTGGAAATTAAAACACAGTCCAAAGGCTAATTCTTTGCTCTAAGGCATAAGGCAGGTAACTCCACAGGCCCTTAAATCCTTATGGGGTTTTATATCAGCATATACTACCGATAGATGGGTTTTACATAAGGATATATCTATAGATCTATAGATATAAGCTATCAATTCACCGTGGACACGCTCAAAACCAAGTAATCAAATTTATGCCCTTTGATCTCTAAAGAGAAAAGGTATTAAAAATTCCAAGATGATATTCTCAATGATACAGCATTTATAGTAACATGCTACTCATTAACCCTGTTTTGTAAAATCACCTTAAAGGGTAGCATTTCTCTTTTAAATCAGCCCACCTCGGCACAGTTTTGAATACACGGTATGAATGACTAGTGGCAGCTAACAGACTCTGGTTCGCTTTCTTCTCCTTTTCAGTATATTGATAATGGTGGGAATTCAGTATAAATAAACTGTAAAAATTCCTCTAGTATATTGATAATGGTGGGAAGGCAAATGAACACAGAAAACCGAGAAAAGCCCTCCCACTCCTATAAACTCGGCAAGGTAATCGCCGTGTCCAGTCTGCCAAGACTACACAAAGCATGCTCATATTTTTGAGCGGCTGTGCTGCTGACTCGCTGTCAGAAATCCTTACAAAATTCTGGGGCCGTAGAAAAAACTATCTAAGGATCTTCCTTTCAGTAATGACGTCTGCTTCCTGAATTAGTTTATTCAATGGCAGATATGCATCTTACAGAAGATCTGCATTTTGTGCTGCAGTACATTTCTGAAAATCTTCAATGATTTAAAAATAAAAATAGGAAACCGGATGGGGAGAATTAGAGGAGGCAGGAGAAAATAAATAAATAAATAAGTCAGATGTCCAGGAGTTAAAGTAGGGTCGGAGAGGGGAGATGAGAAAAATTCAGAAGGAGCTTCTGGGTTGTCGAGTTATAATTGTCGAGGTACTTTACTTGCAAGTTTCTTCCCAAATAATAATTTAAAAAGGAATGAGAGATTAAAATGTGAGAGTAGCCATTCGGCTCTGTAGTGAAAATCAGTTACTACTCAGCACCTTAGTGCTTTCTTCAGGAAAGTAAGCACAGACAAAATGATATAAAATATACTTAGGGCCTTTCAGTGGAATCTGCGTAGACAAGCCAACAGGGAAAATATCATGTTGACCCAAGCACAACAGACTGCATTTCCAAGAGCGGCACCGTTTTCTTTTTTCATTTTGAGGGTATAGTCCTAAGTATATTTTTAGGACATGAGTTTTTACCAGGGCCAGGTTTTGAGTGATTCAGAACATTCTTTTGTGGTGCGATCACATTAATTTTGTGCGAACACCTCCAGCTGTTTTTTTCAAATGCTTCTTGTTCTGATACGTTCAAACATCTTAATGTTTGGGTTGGGGAAGCAGAGCTGTTGTTTATGAGTTATCTCCAGTGCTCAGATATCCGGCAGCTTTTTCCTAGGAAGTTAGCTTTGCACATAAGAGAAAGAAAAAAATACAAAACTGTATTTGGAGAAGTAGAGGGTTGGGGGCACAGGCTTTGAGGAGTTGGAGACAGGGCGGGGGTGGGGAGAGAGGAATGGAGAGAAGGAAGCAAAGAGACCGAAAGCTGCCAAAACATCAAAAATTGACATCTCGCTGGTATTCCCATCCCTAGATTTTTTTTTTCCTTTTTCTGGTGAGGATGTGAAAGGTGTGGGATTTTTTTAGTAGCGGGGTGCACTAGGAAACTTTTTGAAGTAGAACACTGATGTGGAGTTTCAGGCCCATCAACTTAGGGACATGAACCCATCCACTGCACTGACTCTTTTCCACTTGAGACGCTGCACTTCTCTCTCAATGTCCGCGTCACAGGTAGCATTTCGATTCCTCACCCTGCCTACATGTCTGAAATGTGTAAGATGGGTTGCGGAGGACAGTTTCATTTTTCGACTAGCCTTTCCTTCGCTGCCCTGCTCATCCTGGCCTGCAGCTACTGGTCTTCAGTCAAGGTAACTTTGCCAACATCTCACGTGCCTTTCTTAAAAATTATCATTGGGTCAAAAACAAAAGCAAATTGTTGGTGTCTTGAAAAGAAATTCAAGCAGGCAAGGTGCTAAGATTCTCTGCTCTTCCTCCTCCTTCCCTACTACTCTAAAATCGAAGTAGCCCCACAGAATGCCCTGTCAGAAGCAGGACTGGACTCAGACCTCTGCCTAAGAAGAATCCCTAATTTCTATTCCTGGGAAGAAAGGGAAAGTTCTTTTAATGCTTTATGTCATCTAGCTAATAGGTTATCCCTCACCAATTCAAAAATCAGTTATCTTAAACTCTGATGATTTTTGAATCACGCTCATTTTAACGAAATGCAGATAGACGATTCGTTAACCTGTCGGGCACATTCCTAATAAGAGTGTTATGGAGATTGAGAAAGAAAAAAGGCGTCAGAAGTTCCTTTCCTATACAACCTACTTTAAAAAAAAATAAAAACCTTTCCCTGTGCAGGCTGACATGATTTTGGACTGTCCTGCCAATTTCCTGCAGAAAGCTCTCCTTCCTGAAGAGAGGAAATTAAAAACACAGAAAGGTTAGTGTTGGATCAGCGCTTTCTGGGGAGGAGGAGGAGGAGGAGGAGGAGGAGGTGGTGAAAGAGAAGGAGGAGAAGGAGGAGGTGGGGGAGGAGGAGGAAGAGGAAGAGGAAGAGGAAGAAGACTTACCAGCCTTCGCTTGGGCTTAATGAGGGGTCGATTCTGTCCATTCATTTTGTGGTAGAGCCCACAGGCATTACAAAGGTAGTGACCGGTTCCGTCTCTCCTCCACAGTGGGGTTGAGGTTGCCCCACAGTTTACACACTCCCTGCCTTCTGGAAACAAGATCACACATAAGTCACTTATGGAAAAGACACAGGGACGCAAGGAAGGGACAGGCAGCGAATACGGCAGTGGGGAGAGAGATGAGGGATCTTGTTTTTTCTTCCTCCCATTCTGGGAATTTCTTTTCCGCCTCAACTTTTCCAGGGCCCTTTGCTTAAAAAGATTAATTCTCTGCCCTTTCACAATGTCTTTCTCCCTCATCCCTGCCTTCCCAAAAAGCCACCTAGAGTTAAATAACAATCCAACCCTGTCTTTTGCCAGGTGCCTTGGGCAGAGGGAATGGAGTGGAACGAGCTGCCAGTGAGAGACAGAGATTTCTCTTGGGGTCACTTTAGCAAAAGTTACCATGCTGCCATTTCCCTCTGGGCACTGGGCAATGCTTCAGCAATGTGCTCCAATCGGACTGAGAGAAGGGAAAGGAAAAATAGGAATGTCCCTCCACGGTGCCCTCATCCTCCTCAGTTTTCCACCTGGGATTTAGCCTGATACAGATAAGAGTTTGACAATCCAGAGCCACAGCGATAGGTGCAAAGTTACAAGACGGATAAACAGATGGACAGATCGATGGAGAACGTCACAGTGAATGTTCCAGTCTACTCTGGCCCCACCAGCAACACAGTCAAGGGACTGACATTGATTGATCGATTGATTGATCGATCACCGGCCACGCTCAGGCTCTCAGTCAACCCATTCCCCTGAGGAAATAGGTACAGAGAGGGCCGTTGTTTCCCCCAGGGCAGCACAGGGCGGTTTCAGAAAGCAGCGACTTTCCGGGGGCTGGTCGGGTCGGGTCGAGGAGAAGAGGAGGTGAAGCAGGAAGGGAAGGGTGAGAAAAGGAAAAAAGGCAAAAGGGGAGTGAGGGGCAAGAGGGCGGAGACCTCAGAAGACTACCTGGTGGGGAAGAAAGGTAGGGGCAGAGGCGGGGTAGGGGACTACTGCGCAGCTTGGGTCCGGTCCCGGGGATGGGTGGACACCCCCAACCCAGGGAACCGGGCTCTGGGAGCTCATGTGTGGGGAGGGAGGGGCAATCCCTCCAAGTGGCATTTGGGGTGGAGGAAGTGGGGGAGTTTGCTGACTGATTTCTCTCCTCCTGAGACGGAAAGGGTGGTGTTGATAAAAGTGACCTTTTTAAAGGGAAAAAAAGAAAAAGCGCGGCATTTGCTGTCCCTGCTGCGGCACTGGCCCCCTCCCCCAACCCTCGTCCTGCTGAACCCCAGCCACCCCCCACTTCCCTCAGGCTCAGGCCAGCAAGGCTGGGAGGATGGCGGGGGGAGTGGGGTGGGGAGGGGGTCTGACTTTCTCCAACTCCTAAAACCCATTCAGGGCAAGAACCAGGGGAGGGGGCAAACAATGGGCAGAAGGGGCCTAAAAAGCTTGAATCTTCAAAAGGGGAGGAAGTGATCCCTCTCCCCACACTCCTTCTCCGCTCCCCCAAACCTCATAGTGAGTCTCGTTCAGTACAAACTTGCAGAGTTCAAGGATCCCTGAACCCCAATCTCGGGTCTAGACCAGGGGCAAGGGGACCAGGGACCCCATCTTTGGAGGGAGGTGAAGAAAGACTGATTGAGGATCTGGAGGCAGCAGGGGTGGTGTTCAAGTGCCTGTTGTTGATGTGTGGTTTGTGTTTGTGTGTCTTTTTTCATCTCCAAAGGGCTCAGGATGGCACTGAGAGGATGTGCTTTGAGGTGCGAGAAATGTCTTTCATTTTGGGTCATAAAACTGAAGGAAGTAGGAAAATGGGTATACATGAAGAGGAAGCCGGGGAGGAGGAGGAAGGAGAGGGAGAGAAGGAGGAGGGAGAGGGAGAGAAGGAGGAGGAAGAGGAGGAGGAGAAGAAGAAGAGGAAGAAGAGGGAGAAGAGGGAGAAGAGGAAGACAAAGGAGAAGAAGAGGGAGAGGAGGGGGAAGGGGGGAATGGGAGCTGCCCCTTGATTTTATTATATGCCAATGAGCCAGGCACCAGGACCCCGCAGGGCACCCAGGCAGTCCGACCGGCTTTAGAGTTTTGATTTTCTCTTTCCTCCGTTTCTAGCACAGGCTATTTCCCTCTATTCTCTCTCCCTTCCCTCTCTTTCCCCTTCCCCAGCCCATTTGGACCAGAGGTTTGGAGCTGACCAAGCCAAGATGGAGCCATCTTGGAGTGGGGAGGTCACCCCTTCCTTTGCTGCCCATGTTGGGGGCTCAGGGACAAGGGGAGGGAAGGAGGGAGGATCAGGGGAGTGGGGGGGGGGGGGTGTCCCTCTCATCTGCTGAGGTTGGGGAGGGGAAAAGGGGAGGGTTTCCTTTTTAGGGGGAAATGCGGAAGGGTAAAATAGATGAGACCCACGGGTTACCTTTCAGGGGGCTTTGTCTCCCCCACCCGCTTCCTAATCCTCAGATCTTGGCAGGGGAAAGGGGAGTCTGTGGCTTCTGCAAGCGGCCAGTTTCCCTGCAGGGGTTTTGTCCTGAGACAGTGTGTGTGTGTGTGTGTGTGTGTGTGTGTGTGTGTGTGTGTGTGTGTGTGTTGGGTGAGCATTCACACTGACACCTCCCTCTGGGTGAGGAGAACCACAAGCGATGAGGCCTTTGACATTCAACAGCCAGTTTCAGACAGAACTTGCTCAAGTTGCTGCTCTGAGCTCTGGGGACCATCCTCCCGGCACCAGAGCCGGCCAGGAAAATCGAGGGGGAGGAAGAGGGGGCAATGGGGGGAAAGAGGGTGTCAGAGAATGCGGGCACATACACCCGGCTCTGAAGTGACCCCCTTCAAAATGGCTCTGCCTTTTGTTTGCAAAGGTGTATTCGACTACGCCAGCTCAGGCGATAAAAAAGCCACCCGCGCCCTAACCACAAACTTCAACCGTTTCTCCAAAACGCTGCAACCCTCCCTTCTCCTCCAGCAATTGTCGCCTTTGAGAAGGAAAACACACACACAAACGCACATACACACAGACGCAACGAACAGAGCCCCCCCTCACCTCCCATGAAGATCCCACTGTTTCCTCCCTACCCACGCGTGCAAGCAAGCTTGCACACACCCGCACACACACTCAGACATGCATCGTCCTCTGAAACTTCCCACTAGCTGCCCTCCACCCCTTTCTTACACACATTCTCGTCATCCAGGTGTTTTGGCCCTCGATTTTTGTTAGTTTTTCGGAAGGGCGAAACCAGGTTAAAATCATTCAGAAAGGCTGGGGGGTTGGGGGGGGGTGTACATGAGGTGACCCAGGTTTGGGTTTGCACGAACCGCAGCTCTCTTTTCTAGAGTGGCAATGTCGTTCGAAGCAAAAAAAAAAAAGGGGGGAGAGCGAAAGTCGCCAAATGGAGACGCCAACACAGTACGCAGGGGTGGAAAAAGGCGAAAGAGGGAGGAGAAAGGGGGGAGGGAAATTGGGAAGTTGGGAAAAGACCCCTCTTCCCCTGACGCCTATATGCATACGCGCGCTCACACACACAGAGTGAAGAAGGTGCTGTTACCCTGAGCACCCCCTCCCGCTACCATGAGCATCCCCAGTTGGAAAAGTCTCAATCCCAGACCCCGTGCCAAGGCAGGGGGCTCCCACACATAGGGTCCTCCCGACTCAATCCCAGCCCCCAAACAGGCTCTTCCCACTCGAGGCTCTGCCTTCCCGGGACTCCCTGAGCCGCCCCCCACCCCACCTTCTCAATCACACAGCAGACCCTCTCTTTCTCTCTCTCTCTCTCTCTCTCTCTCTCTCCTCTCTTTCTTTTGCTTTTTGTTTGACTCCCTCCCTCCCTCCCGTCTACTTTCATGTATTGAACATGCAGGTCTGAGTTTTTTGTCAGCCTAACCGCATCCGGACTCTATTAAAGTTCCTGGCGTGGGATAAACAATGCAACTGTCGCGTGCAGCAGTCTGAAAATAATTGGATTAGCTAAAACATATCAACTAAATAGAGACAGTCCTGTTCAGACAGTCGGAGTAAATGTCACCCTGGAAAAAAAAAAAAACCCTGAAAACTGATCTCATGCTCGCCGATCTCCCAAGCCCCGACCTCCGCCGGAAAAAAAAAAAAAAAGTGGGCTTCGGAAACTGTGCTCATCACATACACACACACGCGCGCGCGCACATACATGCACAAACATGCACACGTGTATACGCGTACAAACACATGTACGCGGCAGTCGGATTTGTCTCTTTCTCTCTGAAAAAGTGCCGGCAAGATCGCTGACCCAGCCGATTCACTGTGGGCTAGGAATCGTTCTTTCCTGCACGCGCTCACACGCACACACGCACACACACACACACACACGAATCCCCACGTCCCTCATCGGGACCCAGGCCACGGGATCCGAGGGCACCGTGGGGGGGAGCGGGGAAGAGGGAAAGGATGGATAGGATGGGAGATTTTGCCCAAGAATTTGTCGGGGTAGGGGTCGTTAGCAAAAATCCGAGTCGGACCCCGAAGCCGTTTTTTGGTTTGGTTGAGGCCACCGGTAAAATAAATTCTCCGAGGATTTCCGGATCGGGGAGAGATAAGGAAGGGAGGTTGGGGGGGGGGGGGAGGGGGGGAGAGAGAACGAGAGAGAGAAAGAGAGAGACCGTAACACCTGAATAGGCTCCCTGGCCCTAGAGAGGCTTCGCCGCTCTCCCACTGCCGGGCTGAAATAGACGCAGCCTGAGAAGGGAACGGGGCCCAAAGCGAAATTAGCAGATCGATCTGGCGTTTGATTTCCAATCGAGCTTCGGCTCTGCCTCCCCGCTGCTCGCCTGGGCCCGGTCCCTCTGCCCCCTTCCCTCCGGGGGTCCCGGACCGCAAGGCCCAGGCCCTCCCTCCACTCTGGTCCGGTCCCTTCGTCCAGGGTGGCAAGGACCGGCCGTGGGCATCACCTGGCCGGGCCGGGTGGGCCTCCAGGGACCCGGGGCCCGCGGCTGGGGGGCGGGGGGCTCCGTCGGCCGGTTTGCTTTACCTTTCTAACGTCAGAGCTTAAGTAGGTGAGCGCCTCCCTCAAATGCCCGCTGTTGGGGCGGCGCCCCGAGAGGGCCGGGAGGAGGTGCCGGGGGGCTTGGGGTGGGGAGCCGGGGAAGGGAGACCCCCCTCCCCCTCCTCCTTTGGCCCGTCCTCTCCCGCCGGCCTGGGTCCTGCGGGTCCCCGGCCGGAGGGGGCGGAGGGGCTGCGGGGGGCGCGGCGGGTAACCCTACCTGTGCTGGACCTCGCCTTCGGCCTCGACTTGCATCCGAAGCCCGTGGGCGAGCCGCCGAGCAGGCTACTGGGGGGGAAGAGTCCGGAGCCGTATTCGGGGACGTAGGAGGGGTAGGTGGTGATGGGGTGGTGGGCGGCGGCCGAGCCGGCCCCGAGCGACCCCATGCCGCCCCGGGGATGGGCCGTCTCCAGCTTCATGCTGTCGGGCAGCGTCACCTGGTACTTGATGGCCTCCTTCTCCTCGGGCCGGGCCGAGCCCGCCGAGCCCGGCGTGGTCAGCGACGGGTCCGGGGAGACGTCCTTGGGCGGGGTGGGCGGGAAGGTGAAGAGGTGCGGGCTGGAGTGGCCGGCCGACAGCGAGGAGGACGAGGCCGGCGGGTAGACGGAGAGGGGTCCCGGGGAGCCGTGGTGGATGGAGGTCTTGGAGAAAGGGCTCAGGTTCCAGGGCGAAGCGCTGTGGTGGCCGCCCAGGGCCTTGCTGCCGTCGAGCCAGGGCAGGGATCCGTGCAGCAGCGGCGGGCGACATACCTGGCTGCCTGCGGGGCGGAGGACAGGGGCGATGCGGAGGGGCGATGCGGGCAGCGCGGGGCTGCGCGGAGGACCGTCCCTCTCCCCACTTTAGGCCCGGGGTCGGCCCGGACCCGGGCCTCCCAACCTCCCCGCGCCCCGCTTCCCACCGCCTGGCCGTCGACGAGACTGGAATTGACTTACATACACACACACACAAACACACACGCATACACACACAAACACACACTGCCTTCGAGCCGTATCTGCTCAGAGGACACAGGGTTTGGGCAATGGGACTGGGGCGAGCGGAAGAGACTGGGCCTTGGCCGGCCACGGTGATTTGCACGTAATTCGCGCCGAGCTGGGACAGGACTGGACTTCGATCCGGATAACTCAGCCTTCCTCGCCCCCCTGGACCAGGCCCGGGTGGCTCGTGGCACGGGAGGCCTCGGCGGAGATGGCCACGGAGCGACACTCGATCGATAAACCCGGGATCTTTATTGGGACCTTTCGAGTCCACGTACTGGGGTCGGGTAACCAGCTGGCCTCTCGGCCCTCTGCCTACCCCGGAAAGAAAAAAAAAAATCAACCCATCCCCTGCATCCCTCCATCGGGGGAAGCATCTTCGAGTCGCCGGCCTCTCGACTCGAGAGCACAATACTGAAACCAAAATTTTGACGAGAGGAAGAGGAAGGGACGGGGAACGCGGGAAGGAGGGCGGGGGGGGGGGGGGGGGGAGAGAGAGAGCTCTGCGAACATGAAGGGTCAAGACTCACTCTTATCCAGGAAGTCGTATAGTAAATAATATTAAGTCTGCATCGACCGCATTTCCACTTAACGGCTGATAGGCATTGAACAGGGGCAGAGAGCGAGCCGCCCGCAGGAACAAACGTTTTAAAACCTTGGTGACAGCAGAGCGGTGAAGCCGGGCGTCTGAGGAGCTCTGTCAACACGCAGAGACGGGGGTCTCGGGCTGCCTGTCTGACTGGCCGTCTGGCTGGCTGGCCGGCTGGCTGTGGATCTCTCTCTTTCTCTTTCTCTCTCTCTCTCTGTCCTGTCCAAGCGGGACCCAGACCCTCACTTTTTCCTGGTTGACTCTGGCTCCCCTTTTTTCCTTCAACCTCCACCTCGCATACGCCTTCAGAGTTTGTCTGCGGGTCAGGTTTTTCCTCTATTTCAGGTCCCTCCTGCGACTTCTCCGACGGTTTTCCTTTACCTATTTTTCAGGTCCACTTCTTCTGACTTCTCCCATGGGGAGGCACTATAAAGCCACCGGCCTCTCCCCTTTCCCATGAAAAGAAAAGCCACTCCAGCCTATGGGCCGGACCCAGCGACGGCCCGCTCGGTTAGGCCGAGAAGTGCGGTGGGAAGCTGCGGGCCGAGCTAGGCGGCGGGGGAAGCTATTCCCCTCTGGGGTGAAAGAGGAAGGCCCGGGCAGGCGGGCAGACGAGGAGGGGGCGAGGCCGGGTGCTGGGCGTTTTCACCTGGCTGGCCCAAGGCAGAGAAGCCGCCCCCCCGACACCGGGAAGGGAATCGGGGGACGCACAGGCGGTCAAACTCCTGGACCGGCCGCCCCCCCCCCCCCACGAACAACATACATCACAAACACACACACACACATACACAAGTCTCCAGGCGGCCTGGACCCACCGTCTGGGGTCGAAGACTCGAGGACCTCTGGGCTTTGCCCCGATTAGGGATCCGAGGCCGCCGAAGGGGGACGGGGGGGGGGGGACGCCCCTGCCTGTCCGCCCCCTCCCCATCCCCAGAGGGTCCCTGCCCGGGCTGCAGGAGACCAGCCGGCTCCATCTCCTCGGGAGGCTGCCGGGGTGCCCCCGGGTGAGTGCGTCTGTGCGGGTGTGTGCGGGTCTCTCTCCTCTCTGGTTGAAAAGCCACCGTTGCTCAAAACGACGAAGACACTGCGGGTCCAGCCCCCCTCCCCAGCCCCACGGCCACCCCAGCCTCCGCGCGGCCTCGGCGCATCCTCCGCGGGACTCACCGTGGTGGGCCGGGGGGTACCGCTGCACGGCCGTCCGCACGGAGCTCCCGTAGTAGGGCGGGACGTGGTTGCCCTGGCCGTCGATGTTAAAAAGTACATCCACCTCTTCGGGCAGAGGGTACTGCGAGGGGTCCATGTAGGAGTGGCCGAGCCCCGGGTGGTGCGTGTCCGGATGCTGGCCGTTGAGCACGGCCGGGTGGTGGTGGCTGACCCAGCGGGGCTGCTCCGCGCTGACCTCCATGCCGGCCCGGCCGCTCCGCGTCCCCCCCGGGGTCGCGGCCGAACGGGGAGCCTCGGGCCGGGGCCGGGGGGCGGGGGGCCGGGGACCCGGGACCCGGGGGCCGGGGACGGAGGGGACGGGGGACCAGGGGAGGATCTTGCCCTCGGACAGATGGTTCGAAGGAGAGGAGGAAAGGGGAAAGAACAGAGTCCCAGCGGTTTGGAGGGAAAGGAAAGGGAGGGCGACTTTTTAAATTATTGTTAATAATTTTAAATAATAAGAAGAATAGGGATAGAAACGACGGGGATGACGACAACTGGTCTAAATCGAGAATCCCCAAGCAGTCTTTACGGCTCTTGCGGGTCTGTTTCTCCACGGGTCACCTGTAATGCAAAGAGGAGGGAGACGCGGGTAAGCACTTCAGCACTCTAACACCTGAGTTTTATGGACTCCTACACCCCTACAGACGGGGACACACAGGCACTCATGCGTCTTCATACAGGGTCACCTATAGCCCGTCGAGTAGGGCACGCACACACACACACACACACACACACACACACATACACTCAATCCAGAACACTAGCTCAATATATCAGACGTGACTCTCCCCCTTTCCCCCTACCCTACTTCTCCTCTAGATTCCTGTCTCCCAAGGGAAGAAAAGAAGACAGACGCCGACATATATACTCCAGCTAAACAGCCTAATCTAGTCAACTGCCACAGCGGGCCCGGTAATCTTCGAACCCAAAGAAATCCACTCCGAGCGAGATCCCCTTCCCCCCTCACATCCTCTAATGGAAAAGAATTAAAAACCCTTCCAGGAGGAGGAAAACAGAAAATGAGCTCTTAAAAAAAAAGAAAGAAAGAAAACAGAAAATGCAGCACCAACCTCGGTAATGGGGAGCAGGAGAGAGGAGAGTGACCCGGGAGAGACTGACTGAGGCAGAAACTGCTTGATCAGATTGTGTATCTCTCCTTCCTTTTCTCTCTCCCTCTCTCTCTCTCTCTCTCCCTCTCTTCCTCTCTCCCTCTGTCTCTATTTTTTTTTTTTTACAGGGAATGCATTCTTTCTGAAAGTAGCAGGACGGCGCCAGCCAGCTCAGTGCTCTCAGACAGCTGTGGCGCGACGCAACTTAAGGAGGTCCTAGTGTCATCAGCTTAAAGGGGAGGAGCCTGACTCTGGATAAGGAGGGGACAGGATACTGAATATAAGGAAACTACAACCCTAACCTACTCTTTTACTTTAACCCCCACCCCCTAACACTCCTCCCCTCCTCCTCTTCCCAAATTCCCTCCTCCCCCTCCCGTGACCGGAAAGTATTGCCATGAATAGCCTTCCACAACCTAGAAATACTGGAGAAAGAGTTAACAAGCGGCGTTCAGGTTTGGGGGTTGAGGGGGGCGGGGAGGAGGGGAGGAGGAGAGGAGAAAATTAGCACTCTGGTCCTTTAAACGTAGCATCGGATCCTGATCATTCGTATTGGGTTGGCAGAATGATTCCTCCCAGCCAACATTCCCAGTCCCATTCATACAACCAATTTCGGCGACCTAACTTTTTTTGAGGGGTGGGGGGAGTGGGGGGTTAAGGGGACAGTGTACGAGAGGAGTGGTTGTTTTTGCTTTTTAAATTCATAGGGACGAGATCTACTTAACCCATCCTGAAAAGTTGAGGTGAGTATTTTGCCGGGGAAATTACGCCAAGTAAAGTGAAACCAGGAAAATAAAATGTTCCAGGATTATATAGATTAGCCCCGAGTATAAGTTTCCAGGAAAGTTTCCGAGGCCAGGAAAAGGAATAAGCGTTAAATTCCAATTTCCGTGTTTGAAATATGTAGATATCCTCATATAAATATATATATTTCCCTCTAAATAAGCATTTCAAATTAGCAACGGTCCCCTTGCTACAGCCGACCTTCCCAAGGCTAATATTTGTAAAAAAATGTTTTCTTTGGGTTTGAATGACAGGAGCGCTGGACGGAAGCAGCGTGCCGAAGTGAAACAGATTTCACTTGTCGGGAAGGAAGGAGAGAAAAGAAGACGGAAGGAGGGAGAGAGAGACGACGTTGAGAAAAGAAAAAAAAAAGCGATCGGGGGGCGGAGGGGAGAAGAAGTTGGAACCGTAAGTGTACCCGGCAGCGGAGGGAAATCAGAAAGAACGTCGTTCCTGAAAACTAGTTACCAAACTTTTCGCGTCTGATCTCTTCCCAGGCAGTGGCGTGCTGTCTAACCCTTCCTAGACCCCTGCGTTTCTACTCGAGGTCTGGGAAGAGAGGAGGGTCGGACGCCGACCAGAACGTAAAATTTGAAATTTTGAAAAAAAAAAAAGTTCTCCGGAATAATAATCCTCCAAACTGCCCGAGAGTCAATGAAGTGACGAGCGCGGCCGCAGGAGCCTCGGCTACTGGGGCGAGGGACGAGGCGAGCGGGGAGGGGAGGATTGCCCAAGGGGCGGTGGGAGGGGCCAACGAGCCGTGGCAGCCAATCAGAAGGCAGCGGGCTCCGGGCCCCTGCCAGGGGCTCCGCTGATTGGCTGCCGGCCGGAGTTCGAACCACCTTTGCCTCCGCTCCGTCCATTGAGCCACTGCATCCCCTAGTGGCGCTGAGGTACCGATCCGGCCAGCTGCCACTCTACGCGCCGCGGGAGTTTCAGGGAGAAAAGTCAAGGAAAACTTGAATTCTCCGCTCACTCCGAGAGATCTCCCGGCGGAGAGATGACGGATCAGGCTTTTATGTGGAAAAAAAAAAGTTCCAGGAATTAAAAAAAAGACCCCAACCCCACGTATAAATGCAATATATGTAGGGGCGACTGGAGATCCCAGGAGAGCTGGCAGAGCACTGGCGTGTGCGTTGGACTGACATCTCCATCAGGGAACCCCACGTTCATTAACAGTAACATTTTCACCTAGAGGAGAGTAGCTGTTTTGGAAGGCCTGCCCTTCTGCCTCGCCCGAGGCTTTTTGGTTTGCTATGCTTCCTCTGCTTCCCCACTCCGAGATCAGGCACTGCGGCCAGATTCGGTTTGAACACAGGTGAGTTTGCTTCCTAACCCGGCTAAAGGGAATCGACGGGGAGAAAGGACATAGGAATCTGTTTCTTCCTCCCCTTTTTTTCTCCTAGCTTTCCTTTTTCCTCGCTCTACTTTTCTTTTTTTCAGAATCCAGGGCTACCGGCTCTGGTTTGTTCACTCTGTCAGTTTAGCCAAAGAGCATCGATTTCCCTCTCGCTCTGACCACGTTTCTCTCCAGCGCCAGTCGAGCTGCCAAGCATCTCTTGCAAACTGAGTTCTCCAAAAACCTTTCAATTATTTAGTTTGTGTCTAACATACACCGGAAATCATTCAATAAACTGGGACGCGCATACAAAACCCCTCTCCCACGCTTTAATGCCCTCATTCGTATTCAAAAGAAAGAATGATTTTTTTTCTAATGATCAGACACTCTTTTCGGCACCTACACCCTAATTCCCGGAGCCAGAAAACTCAAAACGGGCCCTAAAAACCTCCATCCATTCCTAGAGCCCAACCACATAAACTCAAGAAACTCTGTCTCCGCTCCCGCTCCGAGAAGCCAGGGAGGAAACTGCATCCGTTTGCTGGGGAGACCCCTTTTCTCCCGGAGAGAAGAACTGCTGATTCAAGGCTCTAAAACGAAATCGAAGATGACATGTCGGAGCTTCTACCGAGAGGGCCCAGGAGATCAACTCCCAATTCAGGTGACCCCGTGAGAGGAGCACGCCGTTCCGCGGATCTTTGATCTCGTTTTATTATCCGTGCCGATTACTTAATATGAACGCTGCACTTCGATGACCCCATGGACAGTACCGGGATTATCTGGGTGAATGGACCCCCCCCCCTTCTCCTCCACCACCCCCTTTCCCCGCGCCGACCAGCGTGACTTAGACCAGCGGGCTTGGGAGTCGGAGGATGCGGATTCCCATCCCGGGTCTGCCACTTGTCTGCTGTGTGACTTGGGGCAGGCCACTTAACTTCTCTGGGCCTCCGTGACCTCATCTGTAAAATGGGGATTAAGACTGGGAAGCCCCACGTGGGACAACCTGAATGCCATGTATCTACCCCAGGGTTTAGATCAGTGGTTGGCACGTAGTAAGCGCTTAACAAATGCCATAGTTATTATTATTATTAAAAACGTCCCTTGGGCGGGCAGATAGCCGGGATCCGAGCTGGCCGGGGCGGTGGCGGGGCGGGGGGGCGAGGCGGCAGGGGGGATGGGGTGGGGGGAGCCCTGTAAATGGAGCCTGCCTGTAGGGGGGTATTTAGCTTCTAATTCCCAGCCTGTCCGCCCCCTGCTCCCGGACTGACAGTGGGTAATTGGGAAATGGGAGGTTGCTCTTTTGATGGCCCGCGCCGGCCAGTCTCGCCGACGCCACACTGGACTTGACGTCACGGGGCCCAGCCCAGAGCCAAGGGAGGGGAGGGGGCCGCGGGGAGGGGAGGGGGCCGCGGGGAGGGGAAGGGGGCGCCTAGCAGAGCGACCACCAAACTAGAAGCCGCGCTGACCCCCATCTTCTGCAAGTCCGGGCCTTACGGTCCCTAGGGCGACGAGGGGAGCGGGCTCCAGAGGGGGGCAGGGGGCTCCTGGATTCTTTTTCCTTCCCAACTAAAATTTGGGGGCGTCGGGAAGCCGTGGACGCCGCCTGCCCCCCTGGCTCGGGCCAGAGCTGGACCTCGTCCCTCCCAGCCCCCGCCCCCCGGGGCCGGGTCTCGGGCTGGTCTCCGCCGGTCCTTCCCGGCAGCAGCCTGCATGGCTCAGCTCGGGAGAGAGCGGAGCCCGCCGCCGCCGCCGCCGCTGCTGCTGATGCTAATGCCGCTGCTAATGCTGCCGCTGCTATTAATGCTGCTAATGCTGCTGCTGCCGCTGCTAATGCTCCTAATGCTGCTGCTGCTAATGCTGCTGCTAATGCTGCTGCTAATGCTGCTGCTAATGTTGCTGCTAATGCTGCGGCTGCGGCTCCTTTCCTCCGCCTGGGAGCGAGGCCACTCCGCCCCGGTAAGGGGGAGGGGGCTCCCCGGGCTAGGGGCACTTGGGGGGCCGGGAAACGGGCAGCTGACCCGGCCCCTGGAAGGCAGGGACATGGGGATGTAGGGAAGGGGTCGCCGGCCGACCCCTGAGGCTGTGCCCGCCCCCATTCGGGGGCATTTTAGGGCTCTAGGCTCCCTGGGGCTGAGGGATGCTCTAGCCCCAAAGGGCATCTCCCCCATCCCCCCGACTCCCGGCCCCGAACAATGGAGGGGGTGGGGGGTGCTGACCCGGAGAGGGAAGAGAAGCGGAGGTGGGCATCGGGGTCCCCTCCTCCCCCTTCCCCTTCCCGGTTCGGTCCCGGGAGGGCCGGGCCAGGCCCGGGGATGGGTCACCAAGGTGTCTTCTAGACTGTGAGCTCCATGTTGGGCAGGGATCGTCTCTATTTGTAGCCGCATTGTACTTTCCAAGCGCCCAGTACAGTGCTCTGCACAGAGTAAGCGCTCGATCGATAGGACTGAAGGAAAGCCGACGCGGCGGCGGGTCCACGGGGAAAACCCGAATGCCTTTCCACGTCCGAAGTTCCCGAATCCCGGGAAAGGAAGAGGAAAACGCCGCGTGTCCCGCCGTGCTCGAGGCGATCCTTTCGATGTGTTTACATAAGGGCTTTGGAAGGGGAAAGGGCGAAGAACGGTGTCAATTCTCCCGAAGCAGCAAATGTTTGCATGCGGGCGAGGGAGGCTGCAGCCGGCCAGGGCCGCCGCCGCCGCCGCCGCCGCCGCGCCGTCCTCCAGGCTGAGCCCGGGCGGCCTCCCGTCCACCGCCCATTCACAGGGAAAATGAGCAAGGAAAAGTGGGAGACGGCGGCGCGGTGGGGGGACTTCGGGGGAACGGGGGCGAGGACCGGTAGGAGCGGGATGGGGACCAGGACTAAATAAAGCGCGGCCCGTTCCTTGGAAATGTCCGTCTGTCTGTCCGGGGAAAAGGGGGACTGAAAGGGGAGGCGAGTTGGGTCCGGGCCCCGGCCCCCAATCCGGACCCCCACCCCCACGCCCGGCCCCTTTCCCCAGGTCCCGGCCCGGCCCGCTCCGCAGGGGAGCCGGGACCGGGCGCGGCTTCTAATTGGACGTCGCGGCCTAAATAGACTCTATTGTTGGAGCAATTAGCGAAAGACAATCACGGGAGAAAACCGTTTAATTCGATTTGGAGGCCGCAGAGGCGAAGATGAAGGGTCGGGGCCGTCGCAGAACAGGGTCGGGTTGGGGTGGGGAGACGATGCCTGGCCCCCCAACTGCCCCGAGGGAACGCTTCCCTGTCCGCCCCTATATCCCTCCTTCCCTCCTCATCTCCCTCCTTCCCTCCTCACCCCCTCCCCACCTCCATCCATCCCCCACCTCTCTCCTTCCCACCTCACCCCCCTCCCCACCTCCATCCATCCCCCACCTCACCTCCATCCATCCCCCACCTCTCTCCTTCCCACCTCACCGCCCCCACCTCCATCCTCCCCCACCTCTCTCCTTCCCACCTCACCCCCCACCCCACCTCCATCCATCTCCCACCTCTCTCCTTCCCACCTCACCCCCCTCCCCACCTTCATCCTCCCCCACCTCTCTCCTTTCCACCTCCCCCCCTCCCTCTTTCCTCCAGCCCGCCCGGGCGCGGGACTGGGCGGTCCAGAGAGTGGCCAAGAGAAGGGCAGCGCACACTGGGTGGGTCTAGGGGTCTGGGTGGAGGGATCAGAGGAAAAGAGAAGAAAGTGCCCGCGAAAGGGCGAGCCCGTTGGACTCGGCAGAGCCGGGAAAATCCGGCGGTTCCCAGCTGGCCAGCGCCACCCGCCCGGCCAAAGGGTCGCGGTGCCCGAGGCGCGGAGGCCCGGTCCGGGCCCGCGTCGGGGCCTGGCTCGGGGTGAATTTCCATCGCTTCGAGGTGCTCCGTTTGGGCAATTGTTGGTTTGAATTTGTTTGGGAAGATCTCCTCTTTGAGAGGGGAAAGAGAAGGAGCCTCTTTCTGGGGGCCGTTCTGGCTCCCGCCTCCTCCTTGGCCCTCCCCGCCCCCTCCCCACCAGCCTGGGCGGATTAGGTTTCGGTCGGCGGGCTGAGGTTTTACGGGGAACGAGAGGAGGACAGGTAAAGCTGAATAAACAGCCCCCGGCTGTAGAGCGGGAGGGTTATACAGGGGACACGGCCGAGGGCACGGGCTGGGGGGGCTTCAGCTGGAGCACCCCTGCGCACGCACACATTTACACAACACACACAAATCCCACGCGCGCGGAGGGGACGATGCTACGACCCTCCCCCCCCCAAAAAAAAATCCCATTTTTAACAACCTGGTAGCCTCTCTCCTCGTCCCCACCCTTGACGGGAGAGCGGCTCACATTGGCCCGAGGTCACCTACGGCGAAGAGGAGAGCTGAGCTTGTCTGCGTTCCCGAAGGCCCGATTCTGGAAGATTTTTCTCAGTTTAAAATAAAAGGCAAAGGGGGGGGGGGGCGGGGGTGCTAAAAATCCGTAAAAGCGGGATCCGGATCCAGGTCGAGACTTCCTAGTCCCGGCCCGCCGCCCACCCCCCTCCGCCTGCTTTCTTCTTCCGTTTTGAAATTAGCCACACATAAGTCTTTTTCTCTTTTTGTGGGGGGAGAGGCCTTTTTTCTTTCTTTCTTTCTGCTAATTCAGCACTCTCCGGTTGGAAACTCAGAAGGGACCCCGCCAGGGCAGCGAGGAGAGGCGGGGAGACTCAAAGAGAGAAGATGCACCGGAGATTACCCCACTTCTGGGGATCCCGTGCCCCTCCTCTTCTCCCCCCGTTCAAGAAAAACCCCGACAGCATGAGATAAATATCGAGTGGGGCGAAGCGGAAAGACGCGGGGCACAGGGGAAATTTCGGCCTTGGCTCTAAATAATGCTCATCCCTCAGGCGGGGGGGGGGGGTGGCTGAGAAGGTGGGGGGAGAGTCAACTAAAGCAGGGAACGAAGTGCTGCCTTGGTGAAGATAACAGGAGATTAGTAAAAAAATCAATCCGGCCACCCCGTCTCGCCTTCCCACGGCGCTCCGCCACGCCCCAGCTGCCCGGCAGGTAGAGGAAAAGGGATGGGAGAGATCCAGGCTGGACTCAGCGGGATAACCCAGGACTGTATCCTCCCCACACCCGCACCTTCCCCTCCTTGGCAGACAGCACCTGGATAGGGAAGCAACCGGTGCGGGTCGGTGCCCGCTTTCCCAAGGAAACAGACTCTCAGGGAACTGGTCCTCACTCCCAGGCATCCTCAAAACCGGGGTGTAGGGGCAGAGGAATGGAGGGGGGCCGAGGAATAGAGAATAGGGTGGGCGGGGGATAAGGGAGGTCAGAGAAGGGGAGGAGAAGGCAGGGGGATGGAGGCAGGACAGGAGAGTTGGGGGGAGGACAGGGAAGTGGAAAAGATAGGGCAGTTGGGGGGCGGTATAGGGGAGTGGACGGGGTGAGGAGAGGGGAAGGGATGCGAACTGAGTTGGGGCTTCCCCAAGAATGGACGGTTCTCCCCTTCTGTGGCAGCACCCTCCACTCCTCACCCCCCACCCCCACCCCCAAGCTGAGGGCATCTCCTCTGCTCCTGTCGCCCCCCGCCCGCCCTGGTCCACTCCATCCCAAGGCAAAAAAAAAATGGATTAATCTCCCTCTTCTCGTCTCCCATCCCTTCCCGCCGACGAGAGCCGGGGAAAGAAAGGTGTCCCCTCACCTCTCGGATCATCACTGGCTCACTAACGTGGAGAAGGTAGCCCCGCTACTGGGTTTCTGTGGTTCCGCAGCAGCCGGTCGGCAGCTGAGATGCCACTGTTACCCAGTAAACGAGAAGGAAACGGGGAAATAGAATCGTTCTCGTCGGGACTCGCCCCTAAAGAAGTCAATTTTCGTTCGTTCTTTCGTTCTGAAAGATCCTTTTCTAGCTTTTCTCTTTTGTTTCTCAGGCTTCTTCTAAGGAAGGGAGGCGAAGAGAATATATCCTCCATCCCGCGTCCACTGCTTCTGCACCTCTGAAAACATGTTTGTCTTCCTCGGGTCCCCTGCGTCTATTAAGTCATATATTACTGCGGGAGTGCGGGGGCTCCCGCGTCGCTTTGTGTGTCCGTGGAACCACGTTTGTGAGGGTGTGGGGAGGTCTCCGCATCCTCTGTGGGTGTAACAACGTTTGTGCTAGTGGACGGAGGGCAATGCAACATTTTTTTGCGATGGGTCCGCGCATTCGTTTGCGTGTCCGAAAATCGCATTTTGTCCGGGGCAAGGAGTGTTGGCGTCGGCTGCGAATGTGGGGATCAGGGTGACTAGGACACAACAGAAAACCTTCCTTCTCTGACGTTCCCGCAACGACCCCGCAGACCCGACACTAGAGAGGGGCTTCTGGTGGCCTTGCCCCTTCCCCGGGCCTTGTTACGGCCAAAGGAGAATAGCCTGATGGGTCGGCCCGGGGTCTCAAAACTCGGAGCCTCGGAGCTCCAAGGGGGTCGACCCAGGGAGGTGGTCTCGAAACCGTCGTTGCAGTGCGATGCCACGTTAAATACCTCTATATTAAAACCCCAATCTAAACCAAACTGACACAACGCCACCTCTGCCCCCAAACCTCCTCGAAGCCGCGGTCTCCGTTCCAGCAAATTCCGGACCGAATTGCAGGGCCGCGGGTGGAGAGACGGGGTCGCCCTCATAGTAGTGACGGTATTTATTAAGCTCTTACTGTGTGCTGAGCACTCTAGTAAGGACAGGGAAAGAATACACAGGTGTAAGATTGGAAGGAGAATCCTAGGGCTCTCAGCCCATTTCCTAAGAAAATCCGTTTGCGCAGGGGGTGGGGAGGCAGGGGAGAGGGCTATGTACTGGACACAGCTACACTGTACGAAGCGCTCGCTGGGCCGGACCTGGGCGGAGGGATCGGAGATTCATTAGCACCCAATCAAACCAAATCGGAGAAATAGCCGCGCCCGCAACAGCCTCCGTCGCGGCCACCTTAGGTCCCAACTGCGGCTCTTTCGCCTCTCACATTTTTATTTGAAAAAGCTGTCTCTCCCCAGGACCTTGACTCCCTGCTTCGCTCGGGGTTCCTCGGCCCCACTGGCTGAGACCCGCCCTAACTGCCCTGTTTGGTCCAGGCCCAACTGCTCTTCGTCGACCCCAGCCCCTGCCCGGTGACCCCCGAGCGAGCCCCTGCCCGTCGACCCCAGCCCCTGCCCGGTGACCCCCGAGCCCCTGCCTATCGACCCCAGTCCCTGCCCGTTGACCCTCGAGCCCCTGCCTGTCGACCCCCGACCCCCTACTCGCCGGCCCCTAGTCACTGGACGCCGACCTCAACCTTGCCTGTCGACCCCCCAGCCCTTGACCGTCAACCCCAGCCCCTGACCGTCGACCCCCAAGCCCCCGACCGTCGACCCCCCAGTCCCCAGGCTGCGACTTTCCAGAAGTCGAGGGGGTCGGAGGGACCCAAGAAGGGAAGTTTTTCCAGGCCGGGACCTTCCCCGGTCCCCCAGCCTCACTGATTGTGTGGCTCCCTCGGCTGCCCGCTGCCCGGGCACACACACCCCACGGTTCACACCCGCACACTCCCTAACAATTTACACCGTTCGCCTCTGCTACCGCTAAGAAAGCACAGACCACTGCACGGGCTCTCAAGACACACGCACCTCGTGACACACACACTGACAGACACACAATACGGGCTCACAAACCATACCCATCTCCGCCGGGGGACCCGCGCTGACACTGAACCTGCGTGCTGCGGCCTCCACACACACACACACAGCCCTTCTCCCCTCTGGGCTTGACCTACGGTCTCCCGGAGTCACGGGATGCGGTGCGTTTTATTAATCGTCCCGTTACGTTTAGGGAAAAAGACAGCAACCGCTCTGGTCGCTGTGCGGGAAAGGCGAGGAGCCTGGGGGAGGCTGCGGAAGGCTGAGCTACGACGAGGAAAGATGAATCGACCCATTTCGACCGGGTTTCCGGGCTCTTTTTGGGCTTCCCCGAGCCCGGGGCCCAGCAGCCCCGCTCCCAGGCGTGGGGTGCGCGGGGGCGGCGGGGAGGGGACAGTCGGTGATGAGAAGCTGAACCAGAAGAAGGGGAAACCAATCGGTCTACTGTAGAAGCCACCTGCCCCCGCCCTGGCTCCCTGAAACCGCCGAGATCTCGAAGCGACCCGCGGGTTTGGCCAGTGTCAGAGTTCTTCTGAAATAGTCAAACCGGGACCCCCGCCCCCCGCCCACCCCGTTCTCCTTCCCTCCCCCACCCCGTCCACACACACACACACACACACACACACCGGAGCCTAGTGTGGATGCGTTTCGTGTTGTCAAACGGACCCGCTGTTTCCAGGGCCGCTCAGCCAGCATCCAGCTTGACGGCCTCCGCGTCCCAAACACTGGAATACAGATGTTCACAGCATCTGGACTCCGGCATCTTATCCCCGGGACGCTCCTGCTCCTCTTATTCTATGCAGCGATAACGAGTCTAAACAATCCCCCCCGCCCTTGAACACCCCCACCCCCCACGCATATTCATTCATTCAATGGTATTTATTGAGCGCTTACTGTGTGGCGAGCACCGTACTAAGCGCTTGGAAAGTACAATTCGGCAACGGAGAGAGAGACAATCCCTAGCCAACAACGGGCTCACAGTCTAAAAGGGGGGAGACAGACAACAAAACAAGTAGACAGGGATCAATAGCATCAAAAGAAATCAATAGAATTATAAGATATATACACATCATTGATCGTGAATACATAGACTTCGACACAGACCCGTTTCCGCCCGCGCACATATATGCTCATACGGACACTCGTGCACACACTCGTACACACACACATTCGGAAAATAAATTCCACAACGGGAAGATTTCACCACTCTCTTTACGAATTCGCGATCGTCCGGCCCCAGGCCTGAGTCCTTCATAGTAAGGACTTCGTAGAAAACCCTCGATGCTTCCCCAGAGGGCCTGCTGACCCCCCGCTCCTCCTCCCGGTCGATTCCCTCGGCCCCTCTCTCCGGGGAAGGGAAAGGAAAGACGAGGAATCGACCGTCCTTGCGAAGCAAGGCATTCCCCGCCTCCCGGCCAGTTTCTCCCTTCCATCTCAGAGGCTCCGGAGTTCCTCCACATCCCTCCCTCCCATTCCCACTTCCAAGGTCACCGGAGGAAGCCGAGGAGCCCAAGTAATTGGAAAGAACAACAAGGATGGGGTCGGGTTGAGGTTCTTCCAGAGGCCTCTCCCCCCTCGGGACCAGTTCCCGCTCCTCATTCTCTCCACGTGGAGAAGAGAGAGAGCGCGGCGTGGGCAAAGGGCGTCTGTGGGTTGGGGTTGAGAGATGGCAGGGGACAGATGAGCGAAATTCACTGACCTGGGTGGCTTTCCCTCTGCCTGGACGGCTGCTTTCTATTTTTTTCCTGACTTGCTGGAACTCGCAAGGCAGAAATGATAGACGGATTGCGCTGCCGCCTCGGCCGTCACCGCTGCTCAAGGCATCGCCTCTCCCAGTCACCACCGAGAAGTAAAACCTAGGTGAACTCCACCCTTCCTAGCTACCCAACCTCCTCCTCTTCCTCCTCCTCCTCCTCGACTTTCTCCTCCTCCTCACTTTCAAGAGATTAGAGTTCTTCCGGGTTGCGGAGGGGGAGGGGAGAGAGAGGGGAGGGGGAAGAGACAGAGAGACAGAGAGAGACAGAGAGATGATGGATATTTAATTACTCCCCAACCAGCATCGGGAGGGGAAGGGAGACAGATAGGGATTGAGGTTCACTGCGCCGCATGCCTATAATAAAGATTAGTCCTCCGGGAGAATTAGTCGTATTGAAATGAGCATTAGGGGTGGTATTGTTGTTATTGACGTGGTCGTGAGTACCGTTCTGGAGACAGGGAGAAATGACTCTCTTTCTCTCCCTCACCCCGGGTGGGAGGCTGGAAATTGGGAGGGATGGAAAGGGGGGGGATGTCCCGCGGCGCTGGGTTCAAGGCCGCCGACGGGTCGTGCTACTGTCTTACCGTCGAGTTTCCCCTCCCGGTTCTGGCTATTATTGTCGTAATTTCGACCGGCTCAAACCACTCGCCACCTGATTCATCCCCGCTCAACTGGGAGCCGTCGGGGGGGGGGGGTCGGGGGGGTGGAGGAAGGGGTAAGAAGCGACGTGTGACACGCGGCTGCCTCTCTTTATGGTACGAATCACAGATTCGGAGAAACACCTACACACGCACACACTTTCGCGCTGAAGAAGAACCTTTTCCCACGAGCAGGAGTAAGGACGCGAAAGCTGGAGGGAAAGCCGCGAGCTGGAGGAAGCCGTGCCTCCCGGGTAGCGAGTCCTGATCCCTCCTGGGGCCTGGGGGGACTGGGGCCTTCCCAGGGATGGGGCGGCGGGGAATGCCATCGACGGGAAAAAAGTCAATCCTCCGCAACAGTCACCTCCAACCCTTCAACCTTCCGCCCCTTCCCCCACTGTTCCCCCTGGAGAGAGCTTGCAGCTTTGCCGGGATTTAACTCACTGTGTGGCTCTTGGTAGAGGGGAATCAGGGCCCCTGTACTGTGACGGGTCCACTCGCCCCGTGGCTGTATTTCCAAGGTATAAAAGTCTTCGGGAAAAATAATTCGGTCTTGCCCGGCCAGGGATGCCCCTAGGGTTTCATGCTGCCTCCCCACTTGAGCCCGCGTTCAAGCAGAGCCCCCTGATGGGGTGGACGTCGTGGCCAGCATCAGTGGTATCGGAAAGGGAGCGCTAACGGGGTGTGCTCTGGGGGACCTGCGTGGGCCCAGCCGTGGTGGACCCAAGGATGAATGGGCCCAGCCATGGCCGTGAGCCCAGATGTGGCCCTAGGCCCAGGCGTTGACGTGGGCCCAGCCGTGGACGTGAACCCAGCCGTGTCCAAGGGCCCAGCTGTGGATGTGGACCAGTTGTAGTCGTGGCCACAGCTGTGGCCGTGGGCATCCCCAACTCCAGCCCCGGACCACCATCTGCACTTGTAGGCATCCTGGTCTCTGACATTCATGCTGTTCTGGGTTTCTCTCCTTTAAGGCCCGCAAGACTGTGGTGTAAGAGAACCTGGATTCCTGAACCCATTCATGCTCCCACTCAAAGGGACCAAACCCTGGGCATTCCCCGGTCCTGCTCCTTCCTGAAGGCTACGGGGGGGGGGGGGGGGGAATGGAGGGAGTAGGGTTAGATGTGCGAGGGGCCTCTTCCTAATGTGAAGGAGAAAGGGCCACAGGACTCTCAGAGGCTCGGGGGCAGGACAGGTGCCTGGGCCCCAGCCCCAAATCCCGGCTCCCTTCTCCTCCTCTTCTTCTCTCTGCCTTCCTTCCTCCCATCCCTTTCCCATTTTCCCCCTCTCCCTCCCGGGCTGAACCCCTGACCCCGGGGCACTGAAGGGGCTTCCATAGTCTGCTCCCCACCCCCGGACGCCAACCAGGCCGCCTGGCCTCCCTCGTCCTTCCTACTGCCGCGGGACCCGTGGCCATCTCCGCTTCTGCTTCGGATGCCACCCACAGCTCGAGATACCCGAGCCCCCGCCCCGGCCCTCCCAGCATTCTGCCTTTGGCAACCAAAGCCAATTACGGCAATGCCCGGGAGGGGAAGGGCTCCAGGAAAAGAGGCGGCAGAGCACGAAATAAAAAACCCGGGTTCGTTCCCCCGAAAGCCCGGGCGGCCGCGGAGGCCTCTGCGTCTCCCTCTCAATGCCAGGCCCTCTCCAGGCGGACCCGGGTTCCCAGAGGAGCTTGCTGTGTGTGCTTGCGTGCACAGGTGCGTGTGCGAGGTGTGCACGCGTATGTTCTCTCGTGGGAGGGGAGGGGGGACGAGTACGCGTGTGATTCCACGTCAAGAAGAGGAGACTCGTGAGACCAGGTGGGGAGGGGCACCACAAAAAATAACCAAGTTTGAGCAGAGGGACCTCTTGAACAGCGGGGGAGACGGCAGGGCTCTCCCTGAAAGGGGTCGGTATCTGTGCAAGCGCGCCACACACACACACACACACACACACTCACACACTCTCTCTTCTATACACACACACACACACACTAATACTTGTAAAAAACAGTCAGCCTCTTACTGCAATTCAAAAAGGCTTCTAACTTGCATCTTTTGTAGAGTGTGAGCGTGTGGGTGCGCGCTTGGGCTGCAGTTGACACTCGGTTCCCCAGGGTCTGTCCACGTCTCTTCCCCTCTGATTTAATCATTTCGGGGCATGGGACAATCCTGCCCGGCGGGAGAGGAGAAGGGGTTTAAGTCTCCCTTCGGGAAGCCCTCTCGAAGCAATCTGCCTTTGAGGCCCGCACGCACCTTCCCTTCCTCTGACCCGCCAACGTCACGCGTGCACAAACACCCATCCACCCACACACAGACATACACACTCACTCCCATTCTCATTCGCACCCCCAAGCACCCATGGATAGTTTTCCAGAAGCATAAGCACTCGCACTCACCCCAACCCCCCATCTCTAGTCACCCAGAAACGCACCCTCACACACACAACCCTGGCGTCGCCCTTCTGGTTTTTCTCCCCACAAGTGTGTGAAAGTTACTTCCTCCTTTAACCCCCTCAACTTGCGACTGTCCAGCCGCCTGCTAGAGTTTGGGGGACGCCGAGGCTGGAAACCAATGGCAGGAATGAGGTTTTAAATGGACCCAGAAAGGGGCTTGGGGCGGCACAAGAGTTTGGCTTGGGATGTGGAGTGGGAGGGCGAGCGCGGGTGTTATTAATATCACCTATGGCGGCCCAATAGCGCCCAGAATATTCCCCCCAAGTAAGTAACATTCCTCCCAAATAAAGGGTTTAACTGGATCATAAATAAAGGTATCTGCGTCTCTATTATTCGATTAGACACATCTATGTGGAATGGTGGATGGCGAGTAGATAATTCGTTCCTATTTAATATGAGGGGAGACATGATAAATATCCAATATCCGTGATACACAAATTTGTACCTCTTCCTCTGATAGCGGGCTAGAGATAGATGATAGCTAGTTTAGTACAGTGCTGTGCACACAGTAAGCGCGCAATAAGTACTGATTTTGTTCTATAGATAGATAAACGATAGGCAGGCAGGTAGGTAGGAGGTAGACAGATAGATGGGCAAGTAAGCGGGCAGAAAGATAAATAGGTTGAAACAAAGCTCGAACGCTGGAACCGAATCCTCAGCAAGGAGTCCAGCCAGCAGCATCTTTCTTTAAATCTCCCTAAAACCAGCTCTTTCTTCATCGTTGTTCCAGAAGGCTGGAAATGGCAAATGTATTCCGCATCGTCCCTAATTT